>NW_011353290.1:0-3227 GCF_000735185.1 Notothenia coriiceps
TCTTTACTCAAGTAAAAGTAAAGAGGGCTTCGACATGTACTTAAGTAAAAAGTACCCATAACTAGCAGCTGTTTTAAAGAGTACCTGACCTCCCTTTATATTAATAGAACAATAATGTCATTGTTAGCTAATGAATGTTTCCATGGTGAACAACGGCAACATGACAACGTTTTCATTGGTCCCTCTTCTTTAGAGAAGACCAGGAAATGATGGATACACGGATCGTGTTCAAATCAATAGGCACGCAATGACTCTAAATAATAATGATCACGCCACCAAACACAGATTCAGACTAAAGGAACCAGCCTGTTTGGAACATGTAAGAAGTAAAAGTAAAAAGTCATCAGAAAGTGATACGGTGAGTGAAGCAGGTAGGACCCAAACGCAGATAACACTTGATATAACCTTTATTTCAAGGTCTAACATAAACTTGGAACAGACAGAACACTCTCCGGTGAACTAAGTCACACACAAAAGAAGCACCAACACCGAACACAGGAGGAGACGAGACTAAATACAGGGAGGGGTAATCACAAGACAAGAAACAGCTGGGCAGGGGAGGAGGGGCCACAGGGGAACACAATCAGATAACTAGACACACCAGGGAAACTAATGACAGGAGGAAAAACACAGGGAAAAGGACCAGACAATAACCCAGGAGGAAACATGACATGGAAACCAGCAAAAACACTCAAACCTACAAAACTATAAACGTGACATGAACTTAGGAGCGTGACAGAAAGTAAGTAGTGGAGTAAAGTACTGATACCAGAAACATGTATTTAAGGCTATCATAAGGCCTTGAATAATTCAAATGTAAAACACATTGTTTATGATTGATGAAAGTAGTAAATTGGTCCAATTTGACCCCAACACGACAGGAGGGTAAAATATCCCCTTTTTTCTGTCTTGCAGGAATACATTATCGTAAGTCGTGCGCCTCCTCGGGGGCGTGCCTCATCTCCTCCTCTGGATACCAGCAGTTCTGCACCGGCAGGGTGAATTCCGTGTGCATCTCCTGCTGCAACACCCCCCTCTGCAACGGGCCCCGGAAGAAGCGCCCCACCCCCTCAGCGGCGACGTCCAATCGGCCTTCTCTCTTCCTCTTCCTCACCTTCCTCCTGCTGCCGCTCCTCCCTGTGACGTAGACTGAGGAGGAGCTCTGCTGTACAGTTTGTTTACTTCAGTTCAAAACTATAGCAAAGAAAAAAAAAGTGTTGATGTCCTTTTTTGTTAATTTAGTTTTCTGTCCAGTTGGAACTTGATTCTACGTTGTCGTGTTAACAGAGGTCATTTAAGGATTCAAAGGATCTGTTCACGACATTCATTAGCGACAGTATAATAATAGAGCTTTATTTGTATGGCACTTTTTAAAGTGACTACATGGCACACATCACACATTTAAACAGAACATGGAATTCACTTCAGGTCATAAGGAGGTCAAATAGGTATGACAATAACAGTCAATACAATTTAATTAATTAGGAATATTTTAAAAATAAATAAATAAGTAAATAAAACAATAATAAAACCAATATAATAATCATACATTAAATAAATAAGAGGAATAATAAAGATTGATAGACACATTAAAAGAGAATGTTGCTTATAAATCTATCAAATTAATAATATCAATAAAAACCTATAAAATCTAATTAATAAATAAAACAATCTAAAAATAAATAAATATTAAAGGACTAATTTAAAGGGGATGTCGCTAAAAGTGTTGGGCAAGTTACTTCCAAAATGTAATATATTACTTATTACTCTCTTTTGAAAGTAATAAGTTACATTACAATATTACTGTCTCTGAAATGTAATGAGTTACACTACTTTAGTTACTTTTTAGTTACTTTCACCAAAATAACCGCAAAAGAATGGCTAAGTATTTTAAATGCTGAAATGTAGTTTAGTGCAGCTCATTATGCATCCAGTGAAGGGCAATGTGGTATAGCATATCTGTGTAGGCCCTTAAGGCTACTCACAACTTGTATTACACGGCTTAGTTGAATACTCGATTCTGATTGTAAATTCTTAACATGTGACTCGTTGTTAAAACAGTAGTACACATGGCCGTCCCTCCCTACAGGCAGATCATGCAGACTGCGGAGGGGGCCTCATCTTGCGGAGGGAGCCTCAACTGAGCCGTAAATGCGGCGCAATTAGTGTGGCGCAGCACCCCCGTCGACGCTCGCGAAACAGAGGGCCTCATCATCTAACTTTTCGTGGGGCCTCAAGTTGGCCAGGGACGGCCCTGGTAGTACAGACCACTGTCAAGGACTATAATGAAGGTTGCTAAGGAGGATCAAGAAAGAGAAAGGAAAAGAGGTTAAAAGACGGAGCGCTGGACGTCAGATAAATCACCAGAAGAAGGCAGACAGGAAGTAAACAATAAGGAACACGGAATGGGCTCTGTAGTTTGTTTAGTATATGGCCGTGTAATAAGCGGGATAATGTGCAGCGAGGCGGTCATTATGGGGAAAAGAACATCCGACAGGCTGATCAGGGAACCTGACGTGAAGCGGAGGGATCTAGATGAGCCTGAAGGGTAAACACCAGGTTTACTAATCTACCCGCACAATTTTTCTCTGGTGTCGGAATGTCTCGCTATGTTGGCAAATTCTTAAAAAACAAAACACCATTTAATTTTGGCTTAAAATGTGTTGTAACTGCGTTACTGAGAATTGTAACGGGTAGTATATTACCCACATTTCATTAGTAATGCGTTACAACACTTTGTTACAGCAAAAAGTAATACATTACTGTAACTCTGTTACTTTTTTAACGCGTTACACCCAACACTGATGTTAGGGTACCTTACGTTATGTTACGGTACGTGGCGGAACATCACGTTACAGTACGTAACTTTGTGTTACGGTTCATCACGTTATGTTATATTACTTTACGGAATATCACTTTACAGTACGTTACTTTTTGCTACGGTTCATTACGTTATGTTACGGTACGTGGTGGAACATCACGTTACAGTATGTTACTTTATGCTACTGTTCATTACGTTATTTTCAACCCGGTATCACGGCAAGACGTGAACATGTGACGATGTACCATGCTGGGAGACGTGAAGATGTCACGATTTCGTCCCTTCAAACGTGAAAGTTACACGGTATTGTTAACCCATGTTAACCAGTGAGAATAACCAGAAATGCCAAGCAAATGCTTCCCCGATGTAATGATTTATTTTGTAATAGTCACACTCGATTACGCCA
>NW_011353291.1:0-1359 GCF_000735185.1 Notothenia coriiceps
TTCTTATTATCGACACATGCATTTCCAAACATTTGGACTATCTATTGTTGTTGTGTCCCTCCTCTCTAAGCTGTTGTTGTTGTTGTGTTCCTCCTCTCTAACCTGTTGTTGTTGTTGTTGTGCAGCGGCAGACGCAGCAGCAGATCCACATGCAGCAGCAGATGTACATCGCTCAGGTTCTGCAGGAGGGCGGCAGCAACACCGAGGAGGACCGAGGCTCGGCGCAGGACGAGGACTTGTTGAACGGCGGGAACAGCATCAACGAGGCGGATTTTCAGTCAGGGGAGGACAGTCTGATAGCAAACGAGGTCCACCAGTAGCTGGGGGTGGAGCCAGAGGGAGGGGGCGGAGCTAAACAACAACAGTTAGATAATTACACACATAGACACACTTACAGATAGACTGACACGGTTAGCTCCACCCCCTCCCAGCTCGAAGACTTGACCCTGACCTGGAAACCTGAAGGACACGGCTCTCCACAGGAACTCACTGTACATAACCACAAAGCCAAAACTTTTAGTTTTTTTCTCGGTGTTGGGGGCGGGGTTTAACAATTCGTGCCTGGGCTGGATTTTGTTCGTTCGCACTTGTGTCTTGACTCCTGATCCCACCGCAGGTTGCCGGTTCGATGCTGAGGTTGTCTCACCCCCCCCCCGGTGGACGCTTCCAGAACAACGCCCCGTTACACCGCCCTCCTCTACATCGGAGTGCTCAATAAGTCGCCAACCGCCAGCTCTCGTAGTGGTAGAAGCTTACGCAGACGCTGTCTCCCTCTCCCTTTGAACCTGCCGGTATGTTCCACACCCCTCTTGGCACATCCTCCCCCCTGCCGGGTCAGAGTTTACAGCTGCTCCTCGGCCGCCTGATGGAGCGCCTGATAATGTTTGAACTTTGTGAACATGTTATAAAATGTGCACTTCAGAAAATGTCATAAAACCATATTTGGCGATAATGCAACCAGTTTGAAAACCCTTCTTGAATGTCAAAGCAGACCCGACAGGAGACCCATGGTTTCTGAGCACCATATCAATGGATTGTTATTATCTGGATGGGCGGGTTGTAGCCTTTTGAACGGGACTTTAGGATACAGCCTAAAGTTTACCTTTGCAAACATGAAGTCAGAGTTCTGTTGGACAACAACAGGATGTACTTTACACTTCTGAGAAAAACATCTAATGTCCTGGACAGCGGTGACGCCCTCATTTTAGTCGTCTCAGACCAAAACAAAGTGCACATTTTAAACGTTTCCTGACGTTCTTACAGCATTGGGTGCTTCCCCTCCGAACCACTGGACTCAACACCTTTCTCTTCTGGTCCGGACCACCTTAACCCATTCACACTGACAAAGGGAACGGGGGG
>NW_011353292.1:0-2472 GCF_000735185.1 Notothenia coriiceps
AGGAGGGGGCCATCTACAATCTAATAATCATAATAAATAAAACACTAAATGATAAAAGGTATGATTGAGTTGAACATAATCAAATAAAAAAGCATTTTCCTGATAAAAAAAATGCATTTACCAATGTTGTAGCAATTTATCATTAAGTCTAATTTAATCATAAGTATTACTGTAACTTAATTATCTGTTTATTTCCACTGATTTAATTCACATCTAGCCTCTAATTTCATCTTCCTTAGAACAAACCAAAGTCGGTCTCTACAACCATTGGTTTGTAATTAACATGTATGTAAAGTTTCGGCCATCTGGTCAACACTTCTTGTAATGTAAATTGCTTGCTGAAGACCTCCCCCTTCCCTCCTTCTGTAGTGTATAAAGTAATCTTGTTGTTTTTATTTCTGCTGATAAACTCTCGCCTCTTCACAGTTTGCCACATGCGCTCTTCCATTGTCATGCTAAACTAGAGACCATGCGAGCAAATGGGGAATGTGTGCAAACATTCATTAAACTAACTAACTAACTAACTAACTAACTAACTAACTAACTAACTAACTAACTAACTAACTAACTAACTAACTAACTAACTTACTTACTTACTAACTAACTAATCATGAGGTGTTAACTCCTGCTGAGGAAAAAGTGCAAAACTCCAGGCCAAGACCTCTTGGTGAGCACATCACTGGAATGAGAGACGCTTCACTGCTGTAAAAATCGCTGAGAGAGCAACTTGGATTCATGCCGGCCACTGCATTGATCCTCGAACCATATGACAACGTCACCTGTGTGCATACCTCAAAGCTGGGACACGCAAAACAGCTCAGCAAGTCACCCCATTTTAAGTGCACGCCGAACGCTGCTTTAAAGTGACCAACGCCAGAATGAGATTGATTCTCCACCAGTGGCTTTTCCACAGCTCCACCAAGTGACATGCAAGCAGACAGCTTGTGTCACCAACGAGGACTCTACGATGGAACACAGATCTTCACCAGAGCATCTCCTTCTCTGATATGGTTATGCAAGATTGGTGGGACAAATTGTTGCAAATTGAAATCAGTCATGTCAGCAGCCATAGCTGTCATCTCAGAAGCCTGAATGACACATCCACCAACAAATGACTTAACAGTTACAACTGCACAAAGACTTTGATAACACATACACATTTTTCCCAT
This sequence comes from Notothenia coriiceps, assembly GCF_000735185.1. Classification (NCBI taxonomy): domain Eukaryota; kingdom Metazoa; phylum Chordata; class Actinopteri; order Perciformes; family Nototheniidae; genus Notothenia; species Notothenia coriiceps. The sequence continues at coordinate 1,170 of NW_011353292.1, forward strand.
ACGTCTGGTTGCTTCCATATGACATTGAACAGTAAACTGACATAGTCTTTTAGATTATTATACTCCAGCCCAGCTTTTAATACATTAAATGTCTATTTTTACACAGAATACAGCACTGTTCCTCATTATCAGTTTTTATATATGTTATTTTAAATCTTAAAAAAAAGGTTTTCATTGATATCATGATAAATTGTTTGATATTTATTGTGGCCGTTATTTCGGCCAAAGGGAGAATTGTGCTGGGAATTTATGCATGTAGGTTTTCTACAAAATGTTCTCAGACGGGTGTCGCTCTGAGCATTGTCAGGCAATTATCATATGGATGTTAGGGTTGTAATTAACACACTGTGCTTCCCCTTCTGTCTGCCCCCCACCCTTCTTGGGACTGTAATGTGGATTGTCTTCCTTCCTGTGTCTCATCTGTATAAATGACATTGCTTTTCAGTGGAACGGGGTCAGATCCTGGTGCTCGGTACCACCAGTTGTGAGGAGCTGCAGAGAGGAGGATAAGCCTGCATGGGTTGCTGAAATGACTGAATTGATAAGGGCTGTGTCTCTGCAGCCAACACGCAGGCCAAGTAACAGGGTGTGCTGGGGGTGTGGTCAGCCAGGACATTTGGCCAGAGATTGCCCCAAGGCACACCAGGCCCAGGGAAACGACGTGGGGCAGGGAAAGGGGAAGATGCGGAGCCAGGCCCAAAACCCCCCCAACCAAACCACAGCCTTATTGCCACCAACACAGACATCCGAGGAAGGAGCCCGACAGCACAGCCGGGGGAACCGGGCTCTACTCCTTCCTGAAGAATATGACAGCACATGCTTGGAGCCTGTCGTCGCGGTGGGCCGTGCTGGTGGTGGGGATTCCTGTTATGCCCCTGTCACTGTGGAAGGGGTGCCCTGCACTGCACTGGTGGACACAGGCTCGACAGTAACCCTGGTGAGAGCAGATGTGTTGTCCAGTGAGACTCATTTAGAACCGACAGCGGTGCGTCTACGCACAGTCACAGGAGAGCTGGTACCTATGAGAGGAAAAGGCATGCTGACTGTGTTGGTGGGGGGAGTTGAAGTGCATCATCCGGTGTGGATAGCAGATGTACAGGACCCGTATATTCTGGGCTTGGACTTTTTGAGGGCGTCTGGTTGCCACCTGGACCTTCAAGCAGGCACAGTGAGTTTCCACGGGGGGCCTGTGATCACTATGACCCGTATCCACACCCCTGCTGAACCTGCTGGGAGACCCCCTACACACCCCGTGAAAACCCGCAAAACTGAACCTAGAACCCGCCGCCCGTGTGCCGCCGAC
>NW_011353293.1:0-3131 GCF_000735185.1 Notothenia coriiceps
GTCAATGGATGTTTCCTTTTGCACTTTTTTTCTTGCGACAACAGGGCATGTTTGTTTTTTTCTTTGAGGGAAATTGTTTTGTTGAAGCTGTTGGCCTTTGGAAAAATGTAATCACAAGAAACCATAAGAGCCATAAGAAATGAATGCAACTGATTATTTAATGTTTCATGTTTTTTTTATAGGCAATAATTTAAGCTTTGTTAGTTCCAGGTTTAATATGTGCAATAAGTTCATTTCAATATGTTTTGCAATAAACATTGAACAAGTCCGGCCCTCGACTAGTACCCATTTTTTTATTTTGGCCCACTGTGTATTTGAGTTTGACACCCCTGGTTTTTACTATAAACTATGTCCAGGACGAGGTGTTCGGAAGTTTTGGAAGATTCATAGCTAACCACACTGAAGATTATGGAGGTATTGATCATCCCCCCCTCTAAAATCACCAGAAGTCATAATTTAAGGGGTATTTTCTAAAAAAAAATTACCGGGGGAGCATCCACCCGGACCCCCTTAGTATTGTTTGGTCACCATTTCCACAGCCCCATCTAAAATATTTTCCACCAGCCGCCACTGCGACCAGAGATGGGGAAAAGAGCCAGAAACACAGAAAGATCCACAGCATGGCAGATGATCGAGCTGGGAGGAGAAGTTGAGCTGGAATTGTTTGTGGTAGTTGTCGCTGCTAGCGTAACAGCTAACGTTAGTAGCCACTCGTAGCTTAACGTTAGCTCGTCCAGCCGACGAGGGATTTGCAGAACAAAATTGGTTGGAGGGTTTGATAACTTCCTGTTGGAGGGTTGTATCGCGCAGTGATCTCCTGCTGCTCTCTCTTGGTCTGTGTCAGGAGGACAATGCTGCAGATCAGGGCAACAACCTGTCATTCAGACACAGCGGGAGGAGGGGAGGTGAAGAGGAGGGATGGGAATAAGAGCCAGGCTTCCTCACCCGGGTCACACCAGCCACAGAATGAGTTTCGATGTAAGACAGGTACCAGCCCAGGCTAGCAATTAGCATGCAGCTACACAAAGAGATGCTTGTGTGGAAGGCAAAATGATATGAGAGATATGAAGACACTTTAAGGAAAAATCCAGCCCTGGATATGTGTTTTTGGAGTGTAGAAGGGCAGATCAGAAATAAAAAACTGAGGTTGAAATTATAATGTTTTGATGCAACTGGTGGGACAGCAAAAACATACTTTCCATGTGTTGGTTGAATAGTTAGTGGAGAAGTTGATTTATAATGTATTCACTATAACTATAACATTTCTTTAAATTCAAAATAAACTAAATGATGTGCACAATTTATTTAAAAAAAATGTAAAAACTTGTTCAAAGCTGTTATGACTGCTGTAATTCCCAAATAAAACATGTTTGGATGTGCTTTACTATAACATTTATCAAAACAAAAAAATATATTAAGCACAATATTATTGACAAACTATTGCACTTAAATGTGTCTGCTGTCATTCCTTAAAAACAAAAAACCCACTCTAAGTTATAACCACTGAGTTGTTGGACACAGTCAGAGAGGTGAAGACCACCGGCTCCTGGTCGGGGAAAGAGTAGGAAATGGAGGTGGAGGAGGGGATTTATTCAAGCTGAGATGGTGGAGGCTGAGTCAGGATGATGTACTGAGGAGAGGGTGGGGTCTTGAGCTTTTTAGTAAGGATTAAGCTGCAAATCAAAGTCAGGAGCTTTTGGGAATCATTGATAAAGACATAGACAAAGGGTAAATATTACCTGTTAGTTTGAATCAAGAAAGGGGGAGGAGTTTAGTTTTTTTAAAGAGAGAAAGGAGGGCATAGGGGTTAGACCACAAGTAATAACTTTATGAACAATAAGAGACGACAAAATGAAGCATTTATTCAACAGGATATACAAGACTCGCTACTCTTTATTGTCCCCACAATTTGCTAATTGCATAACAGCTAATGCTAATTCAATGCTAGATACTTGTTATACTGTTTTGTGTGAAGTGTAGAGTGCAGTAGTGGACTGAAATGAAGTACACCAAAGTACTGTACCTGTGTACAATTTTGAGGAATTGTTCAATAGCTTTAGTTACTTTATAGATTCAGATGTTATGCTATTACAGAACATAACAAATAAACATTGACATACAATTATTATTTAAGATATCCTGTATGCAGTAAAAGTAAGGTTATTTCAGGGTTCTTAGACAGTCTAATCAAAGGTTAATTTAAATATTTATTAAAAATGATTTGTATTTCTCTTGTAACTACAGTCTTTGCAAATAAACCGATTCATGTCATAGTTAAGTGCTAGCATGCTAACAGGCTGAACTGCGATAGTAAACGTGGCGAAAATGATAGAATGTAATCGTTTGATAATTTTTTTTAATAATAAATAAACAAAAAGCCTTTATATTAATTGTTTTAAAGTGGACCTATCATGCAAAATGCACTTTTTACGTCTTTTATACATGAATATGTGTCCCCGGTGTGTCAGGGAACTCACCAAGTGTCAGAAAACACAACCCTCTCTCTTTTCCTCCATACCCAAATCTCTAAAAACGGGGCTGCAACGGATCTGATACAGACTAATCCAGATTTGAAAATTCTCTGACGTCAGAAACGAGGAGCTCCGCCTATATGGGCAACTCTCCACCTATCAGGAGGAGACAGCCACGGCCATTGCCGTTCGAAAGCACTGGAGACGCTGTAGTATATATGCCAGGCCTGTAGGTGGCGCTGTAGTCTGCCACAAAAGCAGCGAAGAAGACTTCTCACAGATTCAGCCCTTGCAAAAACAGGGCTAAAAAAGAGCAAATAGAGCAAAATGAGGCATGGCTAAAATGCATGATCTGTTTGGTATTTTGAAAAAAAAATTCACAGACATGTTTTGTATAGGTATGGCCCTACAATGTATTATTCAAACATAGCATGATAGGTAAACTTTAAATAAAACATGTGATTCAATTCACTCATTATATTTCCGATAGTGAAGACAGTGGATCATTACGTTATCTGACTTTCATAGACTAATATTAGAATACAATCTCCCCAAATCTTTCTAAAGTCAAAGATGAATCTTGATTGGGCCAAATTTGACCCCGATTCACCCAAAACTATTCTGCTGGGTCTTCCCAGACCCGAACACCAAATTATACAC
>NW_011353294.1:0-3670 GCF_000735185.1 Notothenia coriiceps
TAGGAGGAGTATTCGAGGTGAGAAAGGGGGGGGGGGGGTTACCTTGGTTGTGATTGGCTAATGGTTAAACAAGACAAAAAATCGTTATGACATCATAAAGTGGTCAAAATCTGATCAGCTCATTTTCAGACAGGTTTTTATAGAAATGGATCAGGACAAAAAGAGAGAGAATCTTTGTTCCTGAAACTTTCAGAGTCTCTTTCCACAGAGGGGACACATGTTGATGAAGAAGAGGGGACACATGTTGATGTAGAAGAGACATGAAGAAGAGGGGACACATGTTGATGTAGAAGAGACATGAAGAAGAGGGGACACATGGTGATGTAGAAGAGACATGAAGAAGTGGATTTTGCATAACAGGTGACCTTTAAAGTCCAGTCTCTATTGTCTCACTGCTCACTACATATTTGTCTTTCTCTGCAGTCAGAGCTGACCTGTCCGTTATTACTGCAGCCTGCTGCTTTTTAGATTCCCCTCCAGGTTCACAGACATGTAAACTGCAGACGCTGTGACCCACATGAGGTCAGAGCGGAGTAGACGAGGCGACTGAAACCCAACACTGGCTGTAAACCTCCCTGACTGTAAACAAACATCCGCAGATTCATTATCCACTGACAGGCCGACCAGAATCTGCACTTTAGCAGCAGTTAATACATGGCTGAGTGGAATATATTTAATTCTGATTGGACAATTTGGACATTCCAGAGGTCTGTAAATGTTTCAATACATGAAGTCTAAACTGTCACAAGCAAAGAAACGAAAAACAGTGCAAGGGAAGGAAAGAAGTTTAAAGACAGAGCGCTGGACGAAATCAACAGAAGACAGACAGGAAGTAAACACTAAAGGGAAGAGCAGAAGTAGACAGACAAGAAGTAAACACTAAAGGGAAGGGCAGAAGTAGACAGACAGGAAGTAAACACTAACGGGAACAGCAAAAGAGAGAAGGGTCTAGCTGCGGCCGCGGAAAGTACAGTACACTGCACTACACTACACTACACGACCACCTGACACGACACTACGGTGGCTGAGAAGGGTCTAGTTGCGACGAGAAGCCCCTCACTGTAGTGCGCAGTGCCTCAATGAGCTCGATGTGGGAGGGAGCTCAACGTGGGCGGAGCTTCACAGATGACACGTTGCATCCTGTTTCCCGGGTAGCAGTTCTCTTCCCTCTTCAATCTAACCCTTCCCTTCCCCCCATCCTAACCACTCCCTAACTTTTTACCTAATCCTAATCTTCCTTCCTCCCTCCCAATCCTAAACCCCAAAACCTCTCCTCCTGTCGTGTAGTGTCTTCAATTCGCTTTTAACGGTAGTGCCTCTCAGCCACCTTAGTGTCGTGTCAGGTGGGCGTGTCGTGTAGTGTCATGTAGTGTCCGCGGCTGCAGCTAGACCATATTGGCAAAAGAAGACAGACAGGAAGTAAACACTAACAGGAACAGCAGAAGACAGACAGACAGGAAGTAAACACTAAAGGGAACAGCAGAAGAAGACAGACAGGAAGTAAACACTAATGGGAACAGCAAAAGAAGACAGACAGGAAGTAAACACTAAAGGGAACAGCAGAAGAAGACAGACAGGAAGTAAACACTAAAGGGAACAGCAGAAGAAGACAGACAGGAAGTAAACACTAAAGGGAACAGCAGAAGAAGTCAGACAGGAAGTAAACACTAACAGGAATAGCAGAAGAAGACAGACAGGAAGTAAACACTAACAGGAATAGCAGAAGAAGACAGACAGGAAGTAAACACTAAAGGGAACACAGTATGGGCTCTGCAGTGTTTAAAGACTGGTTAATGGTAAAGAAAATGTGAACAGATTTGGACATTAAAAGAAAACCTCGATAAATTCTGCCGGCATTTTAAGTTACGTTGCTGTCGTTGCAGTTTAGCCTGTGGAATTTACAACTTCTTCTCAGCAGTAGCAAAACGATCAGTTTAAATCCAGGATGAAGACTTTTATTTTTGCCGCTGCTTTCAATTTAACTATCCATATCTTACACTGCACTGCAACTATTATTCATGTGTTTTTATTTTATTATCTTTGCTCTTTAATGACTGTTTTTTAAATGCAATTTTCTTAAAGTCTATCATTTTTGTAAAGCACTTTGAATTGCCTTGTGTTGAAAGGTGCTATATAAATAAACTCGCCTTGCCTAAATCAATAAAATCACATTAAATCCATATTGTACATGGTGTTAGAGCGAGTACAGCAGCCCTACCGGAGATGACGGAGTCGTTCCAGCTGTCCTGGTCGTTCAGGTATTCATCGAGATGCCAGTTCTCCTTGTTCTCGTCCGACTCTTTCTTCCCGTCCGTCTCTCGGTTCGATTCCCGCTCCGTGCTGGACGTCCGGGACAGACGTCCGTCCATCCGGCGCTTCAGAGACGAGCGAGAGTCCTTCGTCTGGAAACTGAGGTCAAACATCACAAGGACAAGTCTGTAAGTTATAGCTTTATAACACCATGGCCAGCGGGAAGTCTCTATTCTGATTGGCTGGAAGGTGTGGATTCACTTTAAGAATCTAAAACCTATACCCAGGCACCTGTGATGTACCGGTATGTTTGTAGGCTGTCCTCGACTAAATCACAATACTTTATTTATACCGGGTTTTTGGACTGTTGCACCATTTCAGAATAAATAAATACATATGTATATACAGAGATGAGCAAGCGTCCTTCGTCTGGAAACCTGGAGTCACACATTTATTTATTTTTTTTTTTTTTTATTCCACACATGGCAGTTATTTTAAAACAAAACATGTATACTTATACTGTTTTTATTTGTTATAGCGCATGGTGGAAAGGAGCAGCCCCTTCTTACAAATAGGGTTAACCCCAACCAACAAACAAACAAACAAAAGGGGTAAATAATAAATTCAAAATTAAATAAACAGCAGTAGGAGTGGAAGCAGGGGCACTGTGATGGGTTAGGGGTCAAAGGCCATGGTGAACAGCTGAGTTTTTAAGTCACAATGGTGCTCTAGGGGGAGATTCAGGTGATAAGGGGGGGGGGTTACCTTGGTTGGTGCAGAAAAGACATGAAAAAGTGGATTTTGCATAATAGGTGACCTTTAAAGCATATGTTAAATAAGTCTGTATATCTCCACACTGACCTGTCCTGCCTGTGTTTGGTGGCGAGCGCTCGGTGCAGCTCCTCGATGATGCAGCTGGGGGGCAGCGGGGGGTGCAGCGACCCCAGGTGGGGGGACCCGGTGGGGGTGGACATCCGGCCTCTCAGCAGGGAGCCGTGGGGATCTTTGGGGAGCGTGAAGTTCCTGGGTAGGGTGGCCGGGGACTTCTTCACCGGCACTGAAGGGGCACCTGGGGATGAGAGGCAAGAGAGTGAGACACTGAGGGGGATGGGGGCGGGGGTTACATTACATTACAGTTAGCTGACTCTAATGGCGCTTTTCCACTACAGGACCTAGCACGGCTTAGTACGGTATGGTTAGGCCTTGGTAGGCCAGGCTCACTTTATGCTGCGTTTCCATTACAGTTTAGTTACTGTGGTAGTAACTATAGTAACGCAGTGTAGGCGGGGCGATCGGCTGTTTGGCGGGTGGAGCGACGCTGCGTAAAACTGCTGTGACGTCATCTTCAATGCGAACCACAAAACCAAAACATCAGCCGTTAGCTGTTAGCACTCAGAGCTCACAGCTCCTCATATCTGTT
>NW_011353295.1:0-3167 GCF_000735185.1 Notothenia coriiceps
TTTTCTACCAGCGCAGCGCCTCCCCAGATCTGGCGCCCTAGGCGAACATCTATAACGCCAGTGCTACGGGCCGGACCCCTAACCCCAGTGGATCATCAGGACAGAGCTGCCATCCAGCTGGACACCCTGTGGTGCTGAAGAAAGCAAAACTTCCAGACCCCTGCTTACTGCACTCCTTCAGACTTGTGTGTTACTTTCAGAATTTGATTTTGTATGTGTCCTTTCTTTTAATAGATATTTAACGATTATAGCTTGAGTCTGTCTGATTCCCCAAACAGCTGCTTCTATATACTTGCTGCACATATAATACAAATAAACAACTTGATAAACACACTTTTGCTGATATTTGTTTGACTGCCGGTGATGTTAAATAACATGATTGATTTCCTCTGTCTCAATGATGAAAGTTATAATAATAGAAGACATGAAACTGCAGAGAGAGGATGGATTTATTCTTACCTCTACTTTGTGATTAGATGAAAATACAAAATTAAATTAAAATTGTAATTGTTAAACACATTGTTTATTTCATTTACTGAGGTTTTAACCATTATTTACAACATGTGTACATAAGCAGTGGAATAATAGGATATCTCTAGGTCATTAAACTGTCTTCAGTTTAATTGTATTAATAAAAAAAATAGGTCGTAGAAATGTTTAATTGTATATTTCAGCAGAGCGGGGGCACGGTGGTGCTGGACCTGGAGGTGCTGACCTGGGGTCAGTGGGACATCATCTGGGCAGGTTTAGGGGAAGAAGGAGAATATAAACTGTTATGATCACAGCTATTAAGATTAGAACACTAATATTGTTAAGAATCAATCTATACAACATGCTTTTGTTCATTTAAAAAACATATTGTTTTATTATGATTAAATTACATCAGCTATATATAATTTACTTGTTAACTTACTAATTTAACATTACTGGGGGCTAAAGGAACAGCTTTATCTTATTTACCTGGCCATGGTTCTCTTTAATTCATCGCCGACGGTGATCTCCAAAAAATGTAAAAGTAAAGTTTCTGGATACTTTTCAGCTGAGTTATCTTGTAAGCTAATTTGCTAGCAGGCTGCTGGAGCAGCGCAACCGAACAGCGCGTATCACGTGACGTAAATACGAAGCCCTCCGTAAGCTAGCCCGTCTCATTTCGTAGGCCGCTCGGTCCAGTCTGAGCCTACCCGGTCTACGTGGGCTGGGTCCTCCGTACTCCGAAGGGTGCAGCCCCTGAATTGAGACACGGCCACATGTTCTTGAATAAAAATAGATCGCTCAGTTATCGACTTATTGAGTCTAGATAACAGAACGTTTTTTTGACTGATCTGGTCTTAACAGAGGCGGAAGCTCCCCTAAACACTTGCTGAGTTGAACTGAGCGTGAGCAGCAGCCTGACACACACCGAGCTAACTAACCGCTCCTAGTAGCCTGACACACATCAAGCTAACTAACCGCTCCTAGCAGCCTTTCTACACAGCGGGCAGTCCGAAAACCGGAAATGTCTGTGCTCACCGTCCGCCTGGTCAGGTCCTTCGAGCACAGGAACTTCAGACCAGTGGTGTTCCACTCTGTCAACCTGGAGAACACGGTACTGGACTTCATGCAGCTCGTGAGAGACGGTGAGGACCACTGTTTCAGCTTCAATTTAAATCCTCTCTTTTTGTCTCCAATCATACTGTATCCTCTGTTGTTTTCAGGTCATGATAACCCTCTTTTCTTCCAGACATAGCAACAAGGCCGGGGCTCCCTCCACCTTTTAGGAAATACGCTTATGGTGTGTATGCCTGACAATAGTAGTAGTTTTATTATTGTTATTTTTATTCGTAGACTAGTAGTAGTAGTAGTAGTAGTAGTAGTAGTTGGTGTGTGTGTGTGCAAGCTACGAGTGTATGTGTGCACGCAAACATGACTAAAGTTTTAATAATGCACAAAAAAAAAAAAGGATGTTATGCATCATCTTTTTGTTGTTGTCTATATCACCTGTTCCACATCTGATTTGATTCTCTTGTATTTTCTTTTAGACACGATGAAGATTATCCACCAAGCACATGGAGCAAAGGTATCTAGGAGATATTGTCACGTTGAAAAAACATGTGTGTCTGAAGATAAATAGTCCTAAACAGAGACGTGCACAGACATTTTGGGGGCGGGAGCTCTAGTGAAAAAAAGGGCACTTCCCATAATCATTTATTTAAAAAGGTTTTAAAACAAAAAGTTAAATATAGTTGCACATCTCTGACTTACTGACCAGTTTATTTTAATACCCTCACACTCACGCAATTGTTTAATACTACTTAACAGAATTCTACAAAATAATCAGTTAACACAGAGACAATGGTCTTCTTTAGTATTCACTACGCACAAGAACAGACAACAAACCAGTAAAATTAATAGTTATTAAATGAGCAGCCAACAATCAACATTATGAAGTTACTGTTTAAGGACATTACAGGCAAAAATATCGCCTGGTGTCCTTGCGGGTACCATAAAAAGTACTAGTAAAGTATTTTACTGCATTCACCTTTAGTGTCTCCCCTTAAGTACAGTACATTAGCCTGTATGCTGTAAACTGTGTTCGTTATTCTCCCGTCCAGCTTTAAAAGGAGACTAAATGGAGTCTCTGTGAAAGTTCAATTGGGTACTTTAATTAAAAAAGGCGCGGGTTGGTCACAAGCATGATATTGTTCAGTCAGACAAACAGCTGTGATCCGCTCCTCGTTAGGGAAGAGAAGAGCCCGATCTCTCCTCCGGTGCTGTTATATATCCTCTGCTGGCTCCTCCCCGCCAGCCGGCTCGCCTCGTCTCCAATGTCCGTTGTTGCATTTAAACAGAGGATTGGTTCTTTTCACATTCAATATATGCTTAACACGCCTTTTCTCCTCATATTCTCTTTCATCACTTTTCATGTAACACATTCTAAACGCTGTAATCAATACTCTAAAAAATGCTTCCCGTTTGGTTTCCGGTCATTCCGGATGTTGTCACATGCTACTCTCGTCTGTAAACAATAATGTATTCAAATAAACTGTACCTTCATTTAATATTCAGCATGGTAGTATCTCGACATCTATAGTTCAGTGATGCAAATTAGTCGCTTTTCGGCGCCTCCCGCTTATTTAACGCTGCTTTGGGTGACTTGTGTAATTCGTGGAGAACCGAAGAGTTTTCGT
>NW_011353296.1:0-5404 GCF_000735185.1 Notothenia coriiceps
TTTAAACCAATCAATGTTGTGTAATTAAAAAGGATAATCTGGTGTTTTTTAGTCGATGAGTAGTGCAGATATCACTGTAAAATCAATCGACAGTAAGGGGAATACTTACTTCCGGGTGTACAATTCTCCGTTATCCAATGGGAATAGACGCTCACATTGCCTTTAAGGGCAGCCGACACAAACGAATGCCGTGCTTCCATGAGCGTCAAATCCCGCCGCAGATGGGAATACATTGCAATCAGTTTAAAGCTATTTGCATCCCTTTATGAAGCTGAAGGAGCCTAGGAGCGTCACAACTGCACGCCACGGGACCCTGACCAAGCGTCGCTCCTGGACGATTATGGAGTGAGAGTGTGTTGAAATAGGTTTTATGACTGTAAACGGGAAAATAGAAACATGTAGTGTTGCTACTTACTCTGAATAGCACTGATACGCCTCGCCACTGTCAACCAAAGCGTGAGGGGGGCGGGTTCGGGGAGAAGCCGTGCAGTGAGTGGCTCTGTCCATTGTGATGCCGTGACGTGATTGGCTCCGTCCATTGTGAACTCGCGTCGTGATTGGTTTTGGTCCAATCTCACAATGGAGAGCGAGTATCATGATTGGGTGATAGATTGGATTTTTAACAGACGGTCCTGCGCCAGCTAGCGCCACACGCCTCTAATCCATCAATCTGCTGTTGCTGTCATCAAAACTTAATAATCTTTTTTTTTATGGGACACAGTAAATCAGATGGCGTTGCCGTGAAAAGAAAGCAGATGGGAAATTGCAAACATCATTATCAAAAATGCTGAATGTATACACTGTCAAGCAGCAGTCAGGCTCATTTAGCTGGACTACTATTGGCAAATGGTATCTCATCTCAACTTTATTTATAGAGCACATTTTATACAATCATGCAGACAAGTGCTCAATAAAGCACCAATAAAAGCAGAAAATTGAAAATGAAGACAATAAAATGTTAAAATAAACTTTAAGATACTAGAATTAATAAGAACAAGCAATAGAAACATAAAACAAACAATAGTATATGTAACGACGAGACGCCGTTACTTGAGCTCATGTGGATATAATCATTGTACTGTGTGGGGTATATTGACGACAACTTCCCTGTTCCCCATGTATGTTGTAGCTGATTGTGGGCACCTGGTGCCCTGTGTTTAATTGCTTCCCCTCACCTGTATCTAATTGCTCCCCCCTCACCTGTGTCTTGTTGTGCTGATTGGTGTGTGGGTATTTAGACTCTGTTTTCCCTGTCTGTGGAGAGTGGTATGTGTGCGAGATCCTTGTGGCTGCAGGCTGGGCTCGCGTGAACAGCAGCAGGATTGAGGCTGTGTGAACTTTGTGCAGTGTTTTAAGAAATGCCCACGTCGGGTTATATTTTTGGACGTTCTGCCTCTGCCTCCTTGCTTGGTCGGGCCGCTCAACGGTCAGTCTCACAGTAAGGAAGTGGCAGATTTTTTCCGGCTGTGTATTTTCAAATTCTAGCGGACTCCAGCTGTTTTCTCCAAAATTACCTAACCCACCTTTTAAGAATGAAACAAGATCAAATCAAACAAAACGACAGTAAAAACAATAAAATACAATTCCATCAAATGTAGGACTCAGGAGGACAAGCATAGCGAAATCTAAGACCAATTCTAAGGAAAGACTTTATAACAAAGGAAAGTATTCAACAGGCTCTTAACATCTTGGACACTGTCTGCCTCCCTAATGCAATGCATTATATATTTGTTGCATTCCCTTTTCCTTGGACTTATGCCAGTGAACTGCATCCTTCGCTCGTTAGATTTTTGCTGCTGTAATCAATTGAGGTATAATATTACCATCTTTAGCAACATGAACTCGCGGAGCAAAGCAAAAGTTATTATGAACTCAAAAAATGATGCTCGCATTTTAATATTTCAAAATGTGTGTGCATGGATGATCTGCAGCAGTATCACTCAGCACTTATTAATGCAGGATCTTCCACATTTATGCTCTTTCGTCGCCCTTTACATCTATCCCCGAATGTCGTTTCCCACAAATCCCTCCGGCACTTTCATGATAGCTTGTCAACACTACAGGGTAGCACTTAATAGAAAATTCTGGCCCTCATTTATCAAGTGAAGTAACCTACAACCACTTTCATCTGGAAAGGATTGTGCCCTTTTTTTAAATAGTAATTGCCAACCCTCAAATGTTAAAGAAAAATCCCAAGGAAAGAAACTCAAGGGATTGCAAGTCTAAAAAAGACAAAGGACACATTGCATTCGAGTAGAGGGGACCGGCCATCTTATTGTTTTTGATCTGAGTTCTGAGAAGCATTTCATTGATCTTTGTTCCTCAACATTGCATTTTTGAGAATGATTGATCAATGTGTTTGTTTGCTTTTTTTCAAACCATTAATAAACACTGACAGCTCACAAATATCCCCGGCTGACACTGCGCTGTAAATTCAATAGCCTATATGAGCAGAAAATGCTTTATAGTATTGAACAGAAGGCTCTGCTTATGGTGCTTGAATTGTGTGCTGTGAAAAGAGCTGAGTCAGCACCTCAGTCATCAAGCACACTGTAACGTAATAACTCTGTTGGAATAAAGTTTATATGATTGTTTTGTTTTTAACCCTAAGTCTCACCGTTTTTTTTAACACAAACCTGCCCAGTGTGTTCCAAGTTCTCATTTGTACTTTGGATGGTCTGATCTATACACTTTTGCAATCTTTAAAAGGTGTACACCTGTGGCGAACCGTGTCTATCACAACTGGACCTTCTGTACACACACACACCCCCCGCCCCCCTCCGCCATTATAATGTCTGTCTTTTCGCTGAATTGTCGTCTTGAAAAGGGTACTCACAACAATTCCGCAACATCATTTTCACCTGTTGCACTTGCCATTTCAACATTAACAACAATAAAACAGCAAATGAATTGCTTCGTCGCATTCATTCTAGATCCTCTGTCTCGAGCCAGTTAACTACCGGGCCTTCTAGAGTACCCTGGAACCGAGGGAAACTCTGAAAGAATACGCCCATTGGCTACAAATCAATTGCTCAAACTGTCAGTCCAAATGTACGCTCTCATTCAGTGTATACGGCCAGGGAATTCTATCAAGGATATAGAATATCTTGGTTGAAGGATATTCTACAGAGACCCAGAAAAATATCTGGTTGCATTTCTTTTCTAACACAAAACCACTGAAATGCGTAGTGCATGGACCGAAAAAGACAAACAAATCAAGGTAACACTGTAATATTACAGATCAACAACACAGATACGATTCTCATTTAATCATTTTATATAGATTTTATAAAATATTATTCATATAATTTAATCGATTTATAATAGAGTGTTTCAGGGTATTCTCTGAATACCTTGAAGGCCCTGACGGTTCACCACTGGTGTCTTCTCGTATTTATGGTGAACGAGGACAGGTGACGTAGTATAAAAATCCACACAAAGTTTTGGTTGGAAAAAGAGCGTTTAATAGCAAAGAAACGCTTTTAACCTCGGAAAATGTTGTGTATCTCCCCGGTCAACATTGATTGAGTTGTTATGTCACTCCCTTACTTAAATATCGCTTCTCATAGTTGTTTTAATTCAAACCGCAATATTTTTTCTAAACATAACCAGGTAGTTTTGTTGCTGGTATAAGCTCCCCTATTTGAGTTTGCAAAGCTGCGCAGTTGCTAATTTGTCTGGATATTTGTAGGAAATCGCAAATAAAATTGCAAAATACAATTTCTCAAGATATAAAATGAACCGTTTGAGGATACATTTTGAGAGGATGTATACTGGATTGTAAATTAACTTCAAAGTTTACGCTTCTTCCACTTGGCAATCTGGTCCACATACGCTAACGTTTTTAATGGTCTTTCAAGCGTGGGTTTGATACATTCCAATTAGATACTATCAGTGTGTTTTTGTATGAAGTGTTCTTTGTGTATATTGAGAACAAATCGCTTGAAAATGTTTCAACCAGATTGATAATGTAAAGGGCAGAACAAGACAAAAATACCTCTGAGCAAAAGATCAATAAGAGTAGGATGAAAAACACCCGTCATTGAAGCTTAGCACCAAAATCTGTGCAGGTTCAAAAGGAACATATTTCTGTTTCATTATCAAGTGCACAATATTGCCTCTAACAACCTCTGATTAATAGGCAACATGTTGCTTTTGCAAAGACTGAAATGCATTCAGTGATTAGACTATGGTGAGTTCTATAGGAACTGGATCCATGCATTTCATCTGAATTTACTATGGACTGAAAAATCCCAGTTAAAGATCCTGATCCTAACACTGAGTAGACTGCAGAGAGCCCAAAGGAAATTGTCTTCACAACATTTTTAGAGACCAAATTCACAGTGGTTCAATCAATGGTTACTTACGCTTTTCATGATCCTAAAACACATTTAGAAATAAAGGTCATTCAAGGGAAAAAGGTTCTAACAGTATTGTTCGCCGTCTTGCAATACTGTGGGGACATTTAGCTTCAGGGGGTAAATGGGTGGATACCAATTGGAGGGTCAGTTGTCCCTCTACTGCTGTCAACATGTTGACATTTCCTTGGGCAAGATACTTAAATATACCCTCTTATGCTTATTGGGGTTTTCCCTTTCCTGTAGTGTTAAAAACGTTGTTGTGCATAAATGGTCTGCAAAAGCTTGAATCCCAAAGTTCACACCAAGCTGTTCTTCTTTGTTAACTTTCGTAACATAATGACATCACAATATAACAGCCTTGTGTCCATAGGCTAGCGCTCCAGCACATTGTACTTGATAGGCTAAGCAGGCCAGCTAACCAATCAGAGCAGACTGGGCTCTGGTTTCAGACAGAGGGTGAAAAGAGGTGCTGCAGTACAGGCAGTATGAGAAAAATAAAGAGCTTTTTGAACATTAAAGCATGTAAACATGTCCTAGTAGAGGAACTAATTACTAATCTGGGGCCGTATTCACAAAGCATTTTATCTTACCGCTAGGAGTGCTCCTAACTCGCGCTAAAACATTTTACGTAGGAGTTTTTTCTTAAAAGTTATTCACAAAGCCGCTGAGACCTACTCATACTAAGGATAAATCACTAAGAGTGACGCGCCGTTGCTATGGATGACGTCGATTCTCGTGCATGAGTTTAGAAGCGGTCAGTACGGTGATTGGTTGTTCAGAGTAGGCGGTCTCGGTGAAACTCATCCGCAACATCCCACAAACGAGCCCACTAAATCACCGAAAAACAAGGAAATAGCCTAGGCTAGAAATGTATTCCTATCAAATAGTTATGGAGAGTGCAGTTAGCAGAATACACGCATGATGACGTGTTTGTGCAGACCACGATAATGACGTTGTATATGCACGTTAAAGAGAGAGAGCAAACAATAAAAATACGTAAATTGCATTAAATCGAGGAGGCAATTAAAAGCACCCTGCAAACT
>NW_011353297.1:0-3141 GCF_000735185.1 Notothenia coriiceps
TGAACTCAAATTCTTCCTTAATTGAACACAAATACCTGTACTTTCTACTTCTTACATGTTGAACACAAATACCTGTACTTTCTACTTCTTACATGTTGAACTCAAATACCTGTACTTTCTACTTCTTACATGTTGAACTCAAATACCTGTACTTTCTACTTCTTACATGTTGAACTCAAATACCTGTACTTTCTACTTCTCTCATTTCCCAAACAGGCTGGTTCCTTTAGTCTGAATGTGTGTTTGGTGGCGTGATCATTATTATTTAGAGTCATTGCGTGCCTATTGATTTGAACACGATCCGTGTATCCATCATTTCCTGGTCTTCTCTAAAGAAGAGGGACCAATGGAAACGTTGTCATGTTGCCGTTGTTCAGCATGGAAACATTCATTAGCTAACAATGACATTATTGTTCTATTAATATAAAGGGAGGTCAGGTACTCTTTAAAACAGCTGCTAGTTATGGGTACTTTTTACTGAAGTACATTTCAAAGCCTCTTTACTTTTACTTGAGGAAAGAAGTTTAGTCAGTACTTCTACTTTTCCCAGAGTATTTTTAAACACAGTATCTGTACTTCTACTTGAGGAAAGGAAGTGTGTACTTTACTTTCTGAGAGTGTACGTACCTCCTGATGAAGACCTGTTATCTGAATGACTGACGCAACGGGTCTCTGCACAGCGGACATGTTGACAGGTGTCACTAATGATATCACTTGTTCCCCCAGTGGTCATTTTCCTACTGAACGTCTTCCATTGAAAAAGCCTTTTGTAATTTGACTGTAAACTTATGATCATTGTCACATATCCGTTCAAACTGTCATCACATGTCACTTGTTAGACGCTTCTATCCAAAGCAACTTACATGCATGCAGTACTGTGGGCAATCCCCACAGGAACAATTTGGGGTGAAGTGTCTCAGGGACACAGCGACATGCTGACTGCAGCTGGATTCAAACCAGTGCCCCTGTGATCCGAAGATCAGCGCACTAACCACTGAGCCACAACCTCCCTTGTCATGTGTTACTACTTCCTGTATGCTGGTATGTTATACAGATTCAAGATTCAAAGGTTTTGATGTCATATAAGCTACGGTGTAGAAATGGCAATGAAAATCTTCTGACCCGATCTCCTCCAACAACACAACATAAATATACAGTATGAGACAGAAACATTAAAACAAATTCAAAAATAAAATAAAAAAGTTAAAATACACACCGAAGTTTAAGCAAACGCTGAAATAAAGCGAAACAATGCAAACGGAGAGGAGCTAGAGACACTCAGGTAAGAGAAACACAGTTCTCCTACAAATTCAAACTGAATCAGAGCATTTCTAAGTGACTCAAAGTAATTATTTTTTAGGTAAGGTTTGCCCCAATTAAGATCACAATTACAACTGATTGGTTTGGTGCCATGCCATGTTTCTCAAAGCCTAATCTTCCAAACCCCGAATGGTAAATGTACGCCAGCACCACTTCAGAAAGCTTGAAACATTGGACTTTGAAATGATGGGAAAACTGGCTTTCAGACAAATTGGCTTTTTGTACGATTGGACATTTTTCAAACTTTTGTGGTTTCAGAATAACAGACATTTAGAGAATAAATGGCAGTCTCCAATTTTTCACATTTGGCATGTTATTATAAATTGATGCAACTTGAAAATACCAATTTTGTTGCACTAGTTTGATGGTGAAACCTCAAGAATCAGAAATCAGAAACAGGTTGATTGATGTCATGGTGCATGCGTAAAATTAAAACAACAATTAAAAACACAGAGAACTAGAAACACTCTTTAAGACAGGTTAAGAAACGTCATTCATTTAGTCAGTAATTGTTAATTGTCTTATTTGCTGGTTGGCTTGTGTAAGGAATAAAATCAATATTTATGTGGCTTAAAATTAGTAACACTGTTTTATTAAACGCTGTTAACTTGTAAATAAGCTTCCTGGACTCTTTTCGGCTAACCCTGGGCTCAGGCCTAACAAACCCTACCCTTGCTAGTCTGGTATATATACTAAGACCGTAACAATGGAGTCAACATGGGGGGGGACCAAAAATTCAATCAAAATTTGAATACTAATTTCCTGCCATTCTAAAGGAAAATATATTAAATGTTTGAGCGTATCTGAATACTGGGGGGGATGTGTCTTGAATATACCATAAAAGCCACCGGCTGAAAGGGATGCATTATGGGACTTTGTGGAAGGTGCACCCAGCAGTATCGTGAGGACAAAGAGAGCTTTGAATCCACATGTCAGGTTCACGTGTCCTCCTGCTGGCCACAGTGAGTGCCTGGCCCTCAGCGCTGTCTCCACTCAGCGCATTAAGTCACGCTCTGTTCGCTGATTCTTCCAGATCACACAAAGAGGAGAATATAGTGATGGCCCGAGGCGGTGTTACGAAGAAAAGCTGAATCACATTATACAGACACAGATCCTGGGTCTGTACAGTGGTCACGACACGACCGGGTCACATTCAGAGACAGACAGACAGACTGGTGAGAGACGCTAAAGATATTTTCTGGTTGCGTTGTAGATATGAAATCTCAAAGGTCCCCTATCATACTGTTCTCATCAATATATCACAGGTCTCAGATATATCCAGAGCCTGTCTCTGATTGGCTGAAACACCAAACAGATCATTGCAGCATTACCCATAATCCCCTCTGTTTCAGCCCTGTTTCCAAAGTGCTGATTCTCTGTCTGTTACTTTAGATGAAAATAAGGAGCCCCTCCCCACGCCCCTCTGAGAGACATTTGGTTACAAAGAACTCAATGGAGCTCTCGAGGAGATTCAGGTGATAAGGGGGGGGGGGGGGGTTACCTTGGTTGCTGATTGGCTAATGGTTACACAAGACAACACTTCGTTATGACATCAAAGTGGCGAAAATCTGATCAGCTCATTTTCAGACAGGTTTTTATAGAAACGGATCAAAAAGAGAGATAATCTTTGTTCCTGAAACTTTCAGAGTCTCTTTCCACAGAGGGGACACATGTTGATGTAGAAGAGACATGAAGAAGAGGGGACACATGTTGATGTAGAAGAGACATGAAGAAGAGGGGACACATGTTGATGTAGAAGAGACATGAAGAAGAGGGGACACATGTTGATGTAGAAGAGATATGAAGAAGAGGGGACACATG
>NW_011353298.1:0-3984 GCF_000735185.1 Notothenia coriiceps
CTACCACTTTTTCTGAAAAATGCATAAAATGATGCAATATATGTTAAATATATGGTTTATAGGCCTACATGTAATTACTGGGGTTCCATTTCTTCTGATTACCTAATTTGGTCGTGCACATTTGCCGCGTGCAAACCTACCTCTTTTGGATTTGGAAAGGTTGGCATGTATGCTAACATTGCCCGACACACGCTACTGTTATAAATTCAGTAATCACACTACAGTTAGCCTACTAACATATACATAATTACTAGATTCTCCCTTTGACAGACAAGAGGGATTTCTGCCGCAGGTTTATATTTAAGTAACATTTGAGCGACTTGCGCGTCCACATGCAGTGCATAAACATCGCTGAGTCGTCATCATCATCAACAGCGATAACTTTCGAGGGATGGAGTTATGCCCATTCTTTTTAGTTTGTCCGAAGAAAGGACAGGAATGTGACGGTGAGGTGCAAACTGTGTCCAGGCCAGAAGCTTTAATCCACTGCTGCAAACACAACGTCAAACCTCCACAAGCACCTGCAAAGACAACATGCTAACGTGAAGCTAATAGCTAAGGACCTCCGAATCCAGAGGCTATTTAATGCTGATAGGCCTTTTTTTTTAGGATATCAATATTTGTGTATTTAGTGGTGTTATCAAGGCCAACCTCTTATTTTGTTTTATACAGGCAATTTGTAAAGTATTTGTTTATTTTGCCAGTGTCACATTGATATGGCCCACTTGTTCTAAATACCTATTACAATTGTTCTCTTTAAATGCTCTTTAGGTTTTCACCGACTGTTAGCTTGTGGTAGCCTATTTTATTAAAGAGCATAAAAATAAAGACTTGTGTTATGTCTTCCTTATTGCAATAGTAATTGTTATATGTGCCTAAGTTTTAAGTTTTGGCTATAGGCTGTTGGTGAGTAACGCAAAAGTAATGTAAAGTAACGAGTTACTTTATGTTGAGAGTAACGAAGTAAAGTCATTATATTACTTTTTTTTTTTTTAAAGTAATAAGTAGTGGTGGTGCAGTGACGCGTCCTAAAACCCGGAAGTAAGCTTCTTCCGGTTCCCTCGACAAAGAAGCAATGCAATTTCTCCATAGGATTTTGGAAAATAGCTCGAAATAAGGTCTGTGGTTGACACACATTGAAGAGACGGATCACGTTTTGTTCAGTCAGATAATCTCCACTTGTCTACCCTACTTTTATAATTTCGAATCATAAATCTAATCGATAGATTTATGATTCGGAAGAAGCTTATATTACTTCCGGGTTTTAGGACGCGTCACTGAACCACTCTATATGTAATATATTACTTTTTTTGAGTAACAACCCCATCTCTGGGAGTGAGGAATCCATCATTCCAGCTTGTAACTAAACACAGTATCATCTTTAACACAAATCCCTTTATATACCAGGCTTTATATATACACAGGTTGCTTTATTTAAACTGCGTTGCAGGGATGACGTGTTGTAGGTCGATCTGGAAGTCGGCATTGCAAGGGCTCCTTGACAAAAAGCAATGTAATTTTTCCATTGGATTTTGGGAAATAAGATCTTGTGCTAACAGACGTTTGATACTTAAAGACCTTTTGCTCAGAAAGATAATATCCACATATTTACACCACTTGTATAATAATTGAAATGTAAATGCAACTGCCAGTAGTAGATAGATGTAATGCTATACGATCTACATAACAGTCACATGACTTGTGTTTAGCGTGATAACGTTTCATTTTCTCATTCAGAAACTTTTTTGCAAACTCAGAAGTGGAGCAGAAAGAGCCCAGAAGTGCTTTAATGCTAACTCATTTTGGGTTTTAGGACCCATTCTATACAGCAAGGGTGGACTCATAGAAATCAGTGCAAGAAGTGAATTATCAATCTGACATTTTTGCTGATTAGCTTTCTTATGAAATAGTTAAAGCTCAGAGTACTGGGGGTGTATGGTCTTCAGAAAAGCTGTAAATGAGTTATTAACACTCTATCAAACAATAGCAGCAGTGTGTGGGCACCTTCCACTGAGACGATGGTCATTCCCAGGCCATGCTCCGGGTGTCTGCTGATGTGACACAGTCTGGGTCTGGACCAGCGCTCCCCTTTAGAGGCCCTCGCCAGCTTCTGTAGGTCCCCACCCATAGACATCGCCTGTGGAGAGACATAAATAGGATTCAATCGATGGAGAAATACATCATCGTACAGCCTAGATAAATAAAAGCGTGGCTGTGGCTCAAGGAGTCAATGGTTTGATTGCCTTGGGCAAGGGGACTTAAACCCAATAGGCATGTCTATACAAAAAACTATGTAACCAATTTTTAAAGATGAAATGGCTGTATTTGTCACATGCATCACAGTGTTGTTGGCAATGCAAATCTCAAGTCTCAGGCTCTTCCAATAATGCAACATACAATACACTCAACATTAAAAGAATACATTAAATTGTGAAATATGCATAATGGTGCAAGTAAGTTGTAAGAATAAGACAAATATATACATCTAAGACAATGATATAAAACAAGTGTGCAACTGAGAATCATAGACTGTAAAGGTCAAACTACAGCATGCCACCTTTCTTCCAATGACACCGGACACTCAGTGGCGACTGGTCATTAGGGGCACAGCCCCACCTAGTGTCAGTAGAAAGTAATTAAAATAATAATTCCAAAAAAATGCAAATAAATGCAAAAGAAATACATCTTAAAATATATGTTAAGATCATGTTTAATCATCTGATTCGTATGTACATTGCTGTTTTAGTCTGTGTTCTTCTAATTAGTGTCTACAGTGTGCCTATTGAGCCGTTTTGAGCGACGTGGGTCAAGCCCCTGTCAAAGTGAATGGGTGCTGTAAAAACTACACTGCGCATGCTCGGAGTCTTTTTCTATTCAATTGATAGAGGTTTCTCAATACTCAAATTTCCCCTCCTCGACTCCTATCCTCGAGACTTGGTGCCGCCCACAGGAGATGCGAGCGGAGGACTGAGGAGGGGAACCGAGGAGAGAGGAGGGGAAGCAGCAGGCGGTTAGAGAAATGAGAACTCCTCTCCACTGAGCGGTCATTTTAAAGAGACGTCCATTAATGATGATAGGAGGCACAGCAGCACTCAGCTGTCTGATGGACGGATGTGTTCATGATGACTTATATATTTAATTAATTCACAGTGCGGTATAATGAGACAATAACAGGCTACAGATGCGGACATATACACACATATATTTATATAAATATATGCAATTTCAGAATCAAACAAGTATGAGAGCACTCTCATAATAACGTAACACAATCAGAGACTGGATATATCCCCCCCTCTCTCTGGTCGCTGAAATGGGGAATTGAAATTACAGGCCAAAAGTTGTACAAGTATTAAAAGTAAGCATAGGACACCAAACCAACTGAGACCCGTCTGTCCGCCGCATCTACGCACAGTACCACACACACCTACACACTGTACCACACACACCTACAGCTCCTAAAGCATAATCTTTGTGTATTTTATTATGTGAAGCACTAAATGGTCTTAGAAAAATATCGACTCTTTAGATATCTACTAAACTGCAGCATACAAATACAGAAAGTAATGTAGGCCTGTTATACCGAGTGATATATATATTACACACTGCTCTGCTTTCTGCACGGACCTCACAGCTGTTCTCACTGTAAACATCGCGTCGCCGTTCAAGCAGTTACTAAAATAATATCCAGGGGATGCATGCAGAGTTGTCATTGGCTGAGATAAGTCCGGCCGTGCGTAACGCCCCCGTTCCCGGAAATGCATCCGCGGAGGAGCCGTGGAGGACCCATCAGTGTCTCCTCGGTTATAGCTCCTCCAGAGAGCCTCATCGATACTCGATGCTCGGTCCTCGGTCCTCGAAGTGCATTAAATGAGATGTCCTTCAAAATGGCGCGCTGAAATTCATTTCCGGGTCACTACCGGAGGACCGAGGAGTCGAAGAGGGGAAATTTAGAGTATTGAGAAACCTCTAGAGACAGCAAGT
>NW_011353299.1:0-5915 GCF_000735185.1 Notothenia coriiceps
GCACGCCCCCCCCCCCAATTTTGCATTTTGAAATGCTCCCGATTTCTGAGGTCTAAAGGTTGGCAAGTATGGGTGGGGCTGTATTAAAGTCCGAGTGGAAACAGTCGTGAGTAAATCTGATTTTGTGAGAAATCGGGAGAAATGCGGGAGTGTCCCGCGAAAATCGGGAGGGTTGGCAAGTATGACACACACACACACACACACACACACACACACAATGTTTGTATTTAGTCTCCTGATTTTAAATGCCCTAGTATGGTTTTGTCACCATTTCCATAGTCCCACCAAAAATCTTTTCCACCAGCCGCCACTGCTCAGGGCTAAACTGGTTAATGTCGAGTGGATGGAATTATGTATTGAAATGTATGTTGTGATGTTAGTAGTATTCTCGTAACAGGTCCTCCTTTCGGTAAATAACTTTACCAAACAAACACTGAAGTAGTCTACAAAATAGGACACACTGCACTCAACACCAAATGCACATTCAGATGTTGATCAGTGTTCATGTATATCGTAGCAATATGGCTCTTATTATTGTTATATCCCTGTTTACAAGGTCAGTGAAATTTTCATGCAGACTGTCAGATTTTTCCATCAGGGTCACTGTAATTAAATTAAACCAATGTGATTGCTGTGAGTAAATCCACGTTACTGACTCTCCTGACATCCTGTTCTGCTGTGTCAGTCCCTCCCATTGTTTTTTGCAGGGATGGATGGGTAAATGGCAGGAGAGGAAGAGGAGCGCAGTGTTCACCTCGAGGGAACCCGCTCTAAATGACACGCGATGACAATAATGATGATGACCACAGGAAGGTTAGACGTTCATCCACATAAATCTAAACTACTGTGGGATTAAACTGCCACGGTTACGTAAGAGCTACACAAACAACATCTAGACTGTCCTTATCCAGCTGACGCCGATGAATGGCATCATTATGGAAAATGGCTTGGGATCGCACTATAAACAACATCAAATACATCCTTATCTTGTGATTCATTGAAAAGTTACCGTGTGCTCTCTCCTTTGGCTCGCCGTCGCCTCAAGAAGTTTTTTAAAAGTTACTAGTTAATTTAATGCATAAAAGTAATTCACTAGTGGTGTCTTCCATGGGTCCTCATACATGAATCACAAAATGTCACAAAGAACCCTAACCCTTTTCATAAAGTCATTAGGGTTGTCTAGGTTTACTTATTACTTAGGATTGTAAAGTAAACATACATTTTATATTTGAAAAATAATCGACACTAGCACCGATTTCTGCCTTATGCCGAATGCGCTGCATGACAGGAGTAGCAAAACGCTTCATTTATTTCTTAAAAATAAAAAATCATTATGGTTGTCCCAGAACTTAAAAACGAGTAAACGTGTGGTGTGTATGCCCTTCTGTTACGTAATTTCAACAAATCAGTTACCTATCTGTGCACTGAAGATCAGACTGGAAACATAACCATTTAAAAGATGCCTTTTAAACAGAAAACACAGTTGTATTGTGATGTTTACTGGAAATGTAATACAAAGTCAACAGAAAGTAGGAAATGTTCAGGTTCCCAGCTCACACCCGATTTAATTAATTTCGGCAATCCAAGCGTGTGATTATTCACAACACGAGCACTGTCTAACAGAAAGACACTTAGCGAGCCTACAGTTATATCCACTGTAGAGCTGCTCATCTGTATTGATACACTCGCTCTGCTGGTTAGGAAATGTCCGCCATGATGTACTGAGGATGGTTTGGTATGATGCCTGTGGAATCTCCCTCTGTCAGTGAACAGTGCGGCCCTGTCTGTGCAAGCCCATGCTCCTCCGGCTCACCATTTGTGATAATTAAAATGTTCAGCAGTTCAGATTTGATCTCCCTGACACATCGAGGGGAAGCTGTGAAAAAGACAATTTTCCCTGGGAAGACGTCTGAGGACGGAAAGCAGCAGAAACAAATGTGTTTCATCAGGGAAAAGACATCCTGGAGATGCTATTCAAAACAATTCCATTTGACAGAGTTTTCCATTATCATCTGAGACGGAGCGCACAGGGAGGCGAGGGACAATCCCAAAATAATTGCATAAGGCATAAAGATGTATACAATAAAGACAATGGCGACTTTTATAAGGACAGCTTTTTTTTTTGTCATGATTGTTTAGGTTCAAAAGATTCACTTATTCTAATTACAGTTTATATGCTTCTTCTAATTTGTATAATTAGTAACTCGACCTTAGATTTAAATTTGATTCAGTCCTGTCGACATAGAGCCTAAAATATATTTAACACCGGGAGAGGTTACCTAAAAATCTTATTTTTTGAAAATCATAAAAAGAAGTAAGCTTAAAAGAGTAACCTGAGGAAGTCAGGGACACCCCCAACATGTGTCGGATGCAGCATCAGATGAGACTGAGAGATACCCTGCTTAATGATTCATGACAGAGGCGTCAGAACCAGAGTGATTCTGCTGAACCGAGCGAGACGGTACCCTTGAGTCCACTGGCAGGAGAGCACAAGGGGAATGCATTAATGCAGTATTGATCACAGTGACATTACTATCAGTGAGACCAACAGAAGGTTGCAGTCTCTCACTCTGACTTTACCGTATTTGTCCACCTCTCCAACACTGAGAGGGAAAAGATGTAAAACATCATCATTAAACCTCTGTGAGCAGTTTAAATAATGAGCAGAAGTAAAAAATACTTAAAGGTCCCATGTTATGCTTTTCCGGTTATTACCCGTCCCCTTGTGTGTTATGAAGGTTTTTAGACATGTAAACGGTCTGCAGAGTCACAAACCCTCAAAGTACACCCTGTATCGAGTAAAACTCTAACACAGAAAAGACCTGCCTATGCTGCCCCAGAACGCCTCGTTGGAGATTTCTCATTTTCCATTTTTTTCTTCCTGGTCCCTGTGACGTAACAACGACACAAATGGACCCATTGGTCCAAATGGACCAATCCGCGGAGCCGTTACGTTACGTCCGCGGAGACGTTACGTCGGACCAATCCGCGGACTTCCTCACACGCACACACTCAATCTTTTCTCAGCTGCAGCTCCGGGGATTTCTCAGACTGAGACGGCGGGACGCGGCCAGGCTTTGTGTGTGTGTGTGTGTGTGTGTGTGTGCTCGGGCTGGTTTCGGGCTGGGTTTTGCTGTGTCTCGTGGGCTCGGTGAGACAGCGATCCATTTAGTAAATTAATTCAAGAGTAAAATATGCGATGAAGCCGTCTATGCTTGTGATTGAAGGGTTGCTACCACAGAATTGTCTTAAACCCTTTTTACGATGTCTAAAAATGTATTGTCTCCACACACTTGTGGTACTCCTGCTTCCAATGAAATCTTCCTTTTCATTGTTTTTCTCTTTTTTTTTTTTTTTTAATTACATTATTCCTGGTATTTACATTCAATGGCATGTCACTCATAGCAACACATTCTGTGTGTCCCAGAACCCCTGAATCAGAGTCGATTAGGTTGTCAGACAGACTTGTAGATGAGTCTTGGGAAATGTGAAGTCTTCCTAGCAAGTAGCAAAATCTTTATGATGTGTTTGAGTTCATTTGCCTTCCATGACATCGCACGTCATGCAATGTGACTATGGCGTAAGTCCCATCACAGGTAAAACCCAATTATAGTATCCAAAAGACATCAATTGAAGGTAAGAATAAAGCAACGTTTTTGTGGCAAAGTTACCATAGCTGCAATGCGTAGATTGAGCTAAACACAGGTTTGTTTAATTGTGGGATACGACAGGGTTGGGTAGAGAAAGAATGCGTGTTTATCCTGTTGGCTCCGTCGTACCTGAAATACTTTGTGAGTATATCTTGGCCCTGTGTTGTATTTTTTCACCTATTGTTTTTTAATGGTTCTAAAGAGGATTGTTTTTTTATTTGTACTGTCAAGCTAGAAAGATATACATGCTTGTCATTTCATGTGAGCCTAAACTTCAGTCACTCACCCGGTGGAGGAAACACAAACTGTTGTTGGTACAGATCAGTTATGAAACAGGAGTGGTTTGGATCATTAGTCGTGCTGAGGGGGAGTCCCTGTGCCAGATGTGTTGTGCCTCTGGTTCAGCTGCGGGACACACACATCACAACATTAACTCACACTCTGACGGCAGCTCTTTATTGCTCATCACTGAGAGTAATTATCTCTATCCTCCTGGAAAACACTGTGGGAACTCACTTAGGATAAAAGGGTGAATCCTCATTAATGTTGAGATAAAAAGCTGTTCCTGCCATAATATCACGTCCGAACAGGACACAGCACCCGAACACAACAGTAGTTCACTATCGGACCTCCTACTTTATGGAAAGTGGTTTTGTGCTATGTTTTTTAATATTACGAGGGATTTCATACAAGCGTTTTTTTTGGGTGCTGCTAACAAATACTACGTTTGTTTGAATATTTAATATAAATGTTCTTTCATTCTGTCATGCTGTTAATCTTTGGTTTATTCGAAATTCAAATAATAATTCCAAAAAAATCTTAAAATATATTTTAAGATCATGTTTATTCATCTGATTGGTCTGTACATTGCTGTTTGTGTTCTTCTAATTAATGTCTACAGTGTGTGCCTATTGAGCCATTTTGAGCAACGTGTCAAGCCCCGATCTAGCCCCTCTCTCACTGTCAAAGTGAATGGTTGCTGTAAAAACTACACTGCGCATGCTCAGAGTATTTTTCTATTCAGTATGTGCGGCAACAAAATAATCACCATAGGGGCACTGTGCTGACATACCTCCAAAACGTCATCTCATAATTCAGAGAGCTGATTGGCTGTAAGTATGTGTGCCGCAAAAATAGTATTGTTTGTGAAGAGGAGACGAGAGAGAGCAGCGTGTAGCGATTCAAATCAGTAAAACGGAAAGAAAATGAATGAAGTTGACCATTTACTGCAGCTTTGGTAAGTTCATTTGATGTCATATCTTTTGTTGATCTTCTGTGTGTTGCCTACACTGTAAAACCTGACAAGTTAGTAGAACTCAAATGTTTTGTTGAAACCGATTACATCGAAATGTTTGAGTACCTTAACTTAAATGTTTTAAGTTAAAGTATAATCTTATCAATTGAGTTCTATTTACTAGTAATTTTTAAGTGACAGAAATATATTGTTTTAAGTTAAAGAAATATGGATATATTAAAGGTCCCATGTCATGCTTTTCCGGTTATTACCCGTCCCCTTGTGTGTTATGAAGGTTTTTATGCATGTAAACGGTATGCAGAGTCAAAATCCTCAAAGTACACCCTGTAGTGAGTAAAACTCTAACACAGAAAATACCTCCCCCAAACGCCTAGTTGAAGATACGTCACTGTCCATTGATTCTTACGGGTAACTCATGATGTCATGCGTTACCCGGAACCAAATGGACCAATCCGTGGAGCCGTTACGTTACGTCCGCGGAGCCGTTACGTTAAGCCCCCGCTGATTGGTTCAAATTGACCAATCCACGGACTTCCTCACACACACACTCAGTGCATGCAGCTCTGCTGATCTCTCCTCCCTGGCTGCAGGCTGATAACAGACAGTTGTGATCGCGGCGAAATTCTCTCTGCAGACCCATTCTCACAGCGTTTATCAACCTTTTTCTTACTCAATATCGAGCCACACTTATTGTTTTTACTTCGGCTGTGACTTTGTGTGTGCTCACGATGAGTTTGGCTGTGTTTCGCTGTCGCTAAACAAGGAAACCACACCTCCACGGAGCTCAGCGCGATTCACAACGTCCCGACCAATCACCCCCACCTCACTATCCATTAGACCACCACTATGCCTGAGTTGGATGACATTCCTGGCATTAATTTGAACTCTGCATAGTTTAATATCTCTACATAAAGTTAAACTGACTTACTAAATGAACTAAGTTGAGAATCTGGTTGTGACCATGGCAGGCTGACCATGGTTGACCATGGTGGACCATGGTTTCCGGAGTT
>NW_011353300.1:0-1757 GCF_000735185.1 Notothenia coriiceps
AGGCCGTTTAGTTGTAGATGGTCCTGAAGCTGGGCGGCAACTACTTTTTCCATTACCTTGGCTAGAAATGGGAGGTTGGAGATGGGCCTGTAGTTGGAGAGGACATCTGGGTCTAGGCTGTTAGAAGGGGTCTGATGACGGCAGTTTTAAGAGCCGATGGAATATGACCAGCCTTGAGGGAGCTGTTGATGACGTCGGTGATCATGGGATTTATAGTCGAGATGTTCGATTTGACAAGGGCTGTGGGTAGAGGGTCTAGTGTGCAGGTGGAGGGTTTCATCTTGCCGATGATGTCCCATTGATTTTTTTGTTGAGGACTTCGGAGTAGTATAAAGAAATACAACATCACTGCACTGCTGCCGTTAGATAACTGATGTAATGTGTAGGCCAAAAGCCTGGGGGGAGAATCCGTTAACACCAGCTGATGTAACTAATTCTATTCACTTCTCTATCACTTTCATGAAAATTGTACATGTCACTGATATCAGTAAAGAACGTTGAAAGGAATAAGCAAGATCAACTTCCTTTGACAGTGGTCAGATACCAGTGAACAATAAAATCGTGTTGGATTTCGTATGACACTTTGGGGATTAAACTATGATTGTGCACCTCAAATTGTAGGGCGTATTTTGTAAGATGTTAATGAACTGCTCATTCAAACATAGCACTAAATCCTGGCAGTATTATTTGTGCTTAATATTCAGATAAATGTAAGTATCAAATTATGTAATTAATCCAAACAAAATCAAATTAGATTGAAATTTTGTTTATTTATTCTAAATGATGGTAAATCAGATTTAAGTCTGAAACCAATGTATTGTATCTAAATTACTACACACATTTACATCCATCCTAACAATAACTTTATGGCTGAATAACATCCGTGTTCACACGTGTGACCTTCATCTGTTGCAGAGGGTGACACCAACTGTCATCCATTCATCCGTACTTTAACTAACAGAGAAACATTTCCACTACAGTAATGGAAGTATCACTTAAAACATGAATCACACTGGAGAAGTCTCTAACTGTCCATCTTTGCAAATCCTTCATTTGCTGTTCCCGCTTTTCATCTTTACAATACTTTCAAGTCTGAAGAGCTTAAATTCCAAAGCGCAGCAGTGAGCAATAACACGAAATTGTTTAAATGAAGATGAAATACTGGAGTGCTTTCAGTTTTCTCTACCCAACTCTATGTGGAAATGAGATGGAACAAATTGCCTGGTTACGTATTGTAACCCTTGTTATATTAACACAGGCAGAGCCCTCTACTGGACTCTATGGGTACTACCTTATCATGCAAGCATTCACCTACTGAGATTTCTATAGACGTAGCCGGCCCCGGGGCGGGCCTACCTGAATGCGTGCGCATCTCACTTCCGTATAAAAGGAGGTCTCGCCTCCTGACCACCATCCTACACCACTCTTCAGCGAGCGGTATAGGACAGACAGTGCCCCAAGGTAGAGGGCTCCGCCTGTGTTAATATAACAAGGGTTACAATACGTAACCCGGCGTTATATCTCTCACAGGCTCCGCCCTCTACTGGACTCTATGGGTACAGTGGGCGGAGCCCCGATGTATGCACGCACTGTCGTCCAGCACACCGTTCCACCTCACTGTCCCTGACCGCTTTAGCAGCCGCTGCGCCTCACTCACCTCTCCCTCGGTTGTAACCGTGGAGAAGTCCAGGCTGCGGCCGATAGAGCACACCCTGACGCGCTTGCCTCGCATAAAAGTGTGCTCGAAAACAGTGCTG
>NW_011353301.1:0-8009 GCF_000735185.1 Notothenia coriiceps
ACACACACACACACACACACTCACTCACTCACTCACTCACTCACTCACTCACTCACTCACTCACTCACATTTGATACGTGTTTACCTGGGTCGTGGTAGTACGACAAATATAATGCAAAACAAGCAAACATATTAGCCAGGATAAACAGGACGTGTAATAAGATCTCACAGTGAAATCAATACTGGTTGGCTTTGTAGTGACACAACTATGTCATCAAGCCGCTTGTCTATCAGCAGCTGAACAACAAAGACCGTTTAAGTCTGTGTGCACTCAGTGATAGTGTGGTGTGAATTTACCAGGGGGAAACATTTTTTAAAACATTTTTTAAAGAGTGACTGAAATTGATCCCCATTTTCGGCATATCAAAATAAACATTGGAATCAGCTGACTGACAATGTAATACTGGCATTACGACCAAACAAGATGTCAATTTCTGTGATACTATTATATGATATGATTATGTGAGCTATAAACTGAATATGGGAAAAACAGGAAATATATTCCCATTTTCCAAAATATGATTCCTACAACATTGTAGGCCTGTTAATTCTGCCAAGGCGTTTATATGTTTTGCTAGGTTTTATTGTTATGTCTGTCGGTCTTTCAGCAGGGAAGCTAAAAACAACTTACTTACACTGAACAAAAATATAAACACAACACTTTTGTTTTTGCTCCCATTTTTCATGAGATGAACTCAAAGATCTAAAACATTTTCTACATACACAAAATAACCATTTCTCTCAAATGTTGTTCACAAATCTGAAAAAATCTGTGATAGTGAGCACTTCTCCTTTGCCGAGATAATCCATCCCACCTCACAGGTGTGGCATATCAAGATGCTGATTAGACAGCATAATTATTGCACAGGTGTGCCTTAGGCTGGCCACAATAAAAGGCCACTTTGAAACGTGCAGTTTTTTTATTTATTTGGGGGGTCTGGGGGGGTCCGAAAACCAGTCAGTATCTAGTGTGAGGGTTAGGATTAGGGTTAGGGTTAGGGTAATGTTGTGAATCGAGTGGCCCATGGTGGTGGTGGGGTTATGGTATGGGCATGCGTATGTTATGGACGACGAACACAGGCCACTCGATTCACAACATTACCCTAACCCTAACCCTAACCCTTTTATTGTGGCCAGCCAAAGGCACACCTGTGCAATAATCATGCTGTCTAATCAGTATCTTGATATGCCACACCTGTGAGGTGTGATGGATTATCTCGGCAAAGGAGAAGTGCTCACTATCACAGATTTGTTCAGATTTGTGAACAATATTTGAGAGACATGGTTATTTTGTGTATGTAGAAAATGTTTTAGATCTTTGAGTTCATCTCATGAAAAATGGGAGCAAAAACAAAAGTTTTGCATTTATATTTTTGTTCAGTGTATACGTATATATTAAACACCTTGAATTTCAGGGGGGGCGCGGGGCTCCGTTGGCGGGCGCAGCGCCCCTCCAAGACAATGGTAGGGGAAACACTGGTCCTTATTATGCTAATTTCCAGGTTCATATTTTGTGTGTATACTGTGACATGTTTATATGCTCTAATGATCAAAAAGTTATTTATTTTTCTAATACCCGGCTCTGTTGTGATTGGTCAAGTGCTACAGTAAGAGATGTTCCGCTCCTTAGCCTATAACTAACAATGTGTTGGAGGGCTAGCCAATAGAAGCGCAAGTGTTACATAGATATGTCACTATGTTACAGAAGTAAACACATGTGTCCAATGGAAGCATTTCAGGCAGGGGCGAGTGTGGGGGAGAGAATGAAATTAAAAGCCACAGTTCCTTTAAAAGAATTGACAGTCTAACTTTGACCAAATTATTCACATATTCATCTTGATGTTCAGCAATTACGTTCTTTGCAGCTTTCCCTCTATTCAACAGGCTTTCAAGTAGTCAGGTCACTGAGGACAAATCTGACAAAGACGGCTAATAACAACCCATAAAGTAAAAATCTAAAAGAACACTCACTTGCATGAAGCAATTACAGAGACACAAGCGAATGATTTGCACAATTTACCTTTCCAAAACACAAAAGAACCATAGGAGCCATCATCACGATCTGGAACTTAACTTCAATAATGTGCCCCAGAGCTACTTTTTGTGTCACCATCCAACATCAGAGACAGAGCGACTTCCAGGATCACAACGCCGAGGCTCATTGTTTCCCTTTGACTGAGATCAAAAACAGCGAGCAGCCACAAAAATCAGTGATGTGTTCCGGAGCCCAGCGGTAAGGCGGCAGCCGGATAAATGACCCGGGGCCCTGACAAGTGTTTGACAGGCTGAAGAAAAGGCTGCCGGAGCCACACACTGGCTCCTGATGGCTTTTAACGGCGAGGAAAACGCTATTGGACCTATCGCCGAGAGCTGCGGTGTGCATGTTAATCATATGTCTCGTTAAGTAACTCATAATTGGTGTCGTTAAAATGCTCCCCTCTGCTTCGTGCCCTGATTGGGGCTGAGGAAATTAACATTGCTGAAATGGTCGCTCCCCATTAGCGGTGACAGTTTGACTGAGGGCTGAGACGCAGGATTGAAGGGTGGGAATGAAGAGAGAGTGGCTTTGCGACACTCAGTCCCTGTGGCCATACGCCTCAGCTTCAAGTCTATTACTGCTGCTCTCACACAGCCACGAACAGTCTGTGAAGTCTACAAATGGTGAAACCAGTATGCAGTCCTGAATGGATCCAGATTACACAGCTGGGGTTGGATAAAGCAGTGGGACATTTGCTTAGGATTGGCCGAGATGGTAATCAGTCAATAGCAGGCTCCTTGGCCAACATAAATCCACATTTATCAAGTCAACAGACACTGCATGGGATTTGAGGGAGTGTGGAGTTGTTTTCTTTGAGGCTTACCGTGGTCTTCTGACACTGGATGCTGCTGCTGTTGAACCGGAGCGCGGGGACGCTGTGCGTGCTGCCCTGGATGTGGAAGATGCACTCGTAGTTCCTCTGTCCGGACTGAGGCTGAGGAAGGTTCTGGGCCAGCAGGGTGATGGGCCGCATGACTCCAGCAGGGATATAGATCTGAGTAGAGGGCAGGATCTGAGGGCACTCCTGCAGATGAGAAAAATATGAATAAAGATATTGAGACGTGACTAGAAAAGAGAGCAGATGTTCTCAGTGGGATGCAGATCTGAGTGGAGGTAATGTGATGGACCTGCTGCTGTAGCCAGCTGCAATTCATACAGATCTTACTCTGGTAAAGTACAGAGAAAGGGGCGGATTATGCATCTTCTTCTTGGTTCCTATAAAACAGTTTGACATACTTACATACAACAGCACAATCTTATTGTATATATTAAGTAGTGACATTACAACCTTAAGGAAGTGCAAAGGGCCGTGGGAAGGCACAGTGAATACAGACTGTGTGCCTTTCTCCATGAATTGAGCTTTTTGATTATTTTAAAGCCTTTACATAGCTAAGGGATAATGTGCAGCGAGGCGAGCACCCGACAGGCAGATCAGGAGCCCGACACGTCTTGCATGCAGTTTGCTTTTCAGCCAAACTGTATACAGTTAAATGGACCAAACTTCTTTGTGCAGATGTGAGCTTCCTTAACAACGGTCAATAGGTCCTTGACAGCGGTCTGTCTGTTCTGGATTAACAACGTGTCACGTGTTCTGAATTGACCAATCAGAATTGAGTATTCAACTAAGCCATGTAATAAAACTGCTTACAAATCAGGTACCTTTAAAACGACTATTTATTATAATGTATATGCTGCTCTATAAGAGTAACATCTGCATTCAAACCAGTCATATTCACTGTAAAATACATCAAAGGGGCATATCATTCTGCTTTTTAGGTTTATTAATTTTTAGTTACATCAAAATACTTTCACATGCACTGTGGCTGAATATATATCCTTATTAACCCCTGGGTCTGAAACACGTTTTTTTTTGTGCCTGTTTCTTTAAGAAAGCATTGCTGTAACAGCACTGTTACCACTATAAGCATAATTGTGACATCACAAACTAACAGGGGTACAGCCCGCTTCAAGGCATTGTCTGTGGATATGAGCTGTGTGTATTTCGACATGGATTCTGTGTTATGATCCTTTCATAATTGTTCTATAGCCATTAGACTTTCTTTATGACACTGTAAAGATTATGAGTATGATGTTACTAGACTTTATATATGATATCAAATGACTTTGAATCTCACGTTCTACAATATTGTACATTAAAAAAGGCTATTTATTTGTACTGATAAGTTATTGAATGTGTAGCATGGCATTACAGAACAACTTATGCACATAATAGCCTCTGAATATGTTTCTTTCCAAGAACATCACACTACAAGTTTCTAAATGAATTGGAGCACCTTTGTTCTCATGTTGGAAGAATCAAGCTTCCTAAAGCCTCCACTTACACATGATCAACACTCCTGAGGATCAACTCATCTTCTTTGTGAGCAACTGAATATTGAACGTGGCATTACTTGTCAAAACGAGTACAAGCCATTTTGGAATCAAACTCTTCCCAGTATTAATGAGGCAGTTTTGCCTAAATTAATTCACTAAAGTATATTCTAATTCTTTGTTCGTGTACAAAAAGATGAGAGCCTGAGGCAGCGTCTCTGTGCAACACGGGGCGGTGTTAAGTCTACTGTGCAGTGTTGTTAAACAGCTACAGTCTGAGGGATTAGAGGGGGGGATGAGTGAGGGGTCAGCGCTTCCATTCAGCGCTTTCTTGATGCCCCTCAATCAATACAAATTTGGCAAGAACAGAAGCTTTGCACCATGTTAATTGAAGGAAAATAACTGAGTCCTCCAAGCGTTTTGTCATCCCAAAGTAAATCAGAAAAGGACGTTTAGCTTTCGACTATACTATGGAACTCTCTCCCTATTGATTTTACACCTTTATTATTGATAAATAATATATAATTAGAACAATTGACTTTGTATCCATTGTTGCAAGATACTTGAGTCATTGTAGAATAATGTTTTTTTGAAGGAGAGCTATTATGCTAATGTATATTAGCGTCTCTACTGTGACATGTCTCCTTGCTTTAATGTTCAAAAAGCTCTTTATTTTTCTCATACTGCCTGTGCTGCAGCACCTCTTTTCACCCTCTGTCTGAAACCAGAGCCCAGTCTGCTCTGATTGGTCCGCTGGGGGGAGTGTGCGGGAGAGAAACTCCCCCTGGAGGGAACTTTGGGATGTTACATTTGTAGACAATTAACATGCACAAAACAGAGCCTATTTAAGACTAAAAGGAGGCGGTGACTTGATTACATTTTACCCCGTAAGTGGTTCAAAAAGGGCTTTGAAAATATAATTTAATTACCACTCAACAAGTTATATCCACTAATGTGTTTTTGATATTCATCTGGAGATGCGGTAAACAATCATAAAGGACGTACAAATACCAAACTAGAATTTGTAAATTGGGTTGAATTCGACTTTAAGCACCATTAGGCAAACTGTAATTTCCCCATTAGGATAGCAAATGTTTGCATCTGCAATGATAAATCCGTGGGAGCTGCATTGTATTTAATCAGGAATTCATATCCAAAGTAAAAAGCGCAGCAGCAGCAGCAGCAGCAGCCTCGCACTCTGCAGAGTACGGTAATCTCAATTTGAGTGTGCTCGGTGCAGAGGCACTGTCTAATGGAGCATCGGTAATGACTTGCAGATTGGCCTGGGAATGGCTGAGAGGATGCAGAGGGGAGACAGGGGTTTGGACGTAATGGCACTGAGAGACCCCTCTGCTCCCCTCACCACCCTACAGCCCACTCCCACAGCCAGAGAGCATTCACGCCATATGGGAGGTGCAGGATGGAAAAGTCAAAGATGTGAATATTTGGAGATGATAAGACACAGGGAGCATTCTAAAAAGTGGTTTTCATCTCTAATGGAGTATATTTTAAGATCTAACACGATACAGAAGACGATAACTTTATGATACAGAAAATAAGATCAAGTCCAATCTTCAAACTCTCTGAACCTCAACTACCGCTGATGGGTTTAAACTTAAAGGTTTGTTTTCTGTTAAAAATCACCAAATTGCCAAACATTTGAATGGCCAAACATGATGGACATTTGAATGATTGATTTGTGGCTTCTATACACTCTTCTCAGGATTGATTTGCGATGAACACTTCTGTCAGTTAAAGTAGCTAGCAAGCTACTGTAAATCCAACAGTCAGGTGACCAAACACCTGTGAAACTTTGATAAGTGCAGGCTGTTTACATGTAGCAGAGACGAGAGGACATCAATTGTTCAATGTTAAGCATGTGGAGCCCCCTTTCACCTCATTGTTTGGTGGAAAAGTCCAATCTTTTTTATGATTTGTGTCATTTTAACTTTGTAATACTGCACTAAATATGTTTGTGTTGCCCCCTATCCATGTTTCTTTCCATAGAGATGCAGGATCTATATACTCTCTGAAAGGAGAAAAAAAAGCCATGAATCTCCTTTAGGTTCAATCATTTCCCTTTTTATCTTATTATTGTTTGGATCAAAGACGGATCAAATAACTAAGTGTAATTGGAAGTGTGGCAATAGTAGCATCAAACCAGTATAGCATTGAGCTACTTGCTAATTCATTTTAATTTGTTCTTTTTAATGCAAATTCCACTTTTGTCGACATCATGTCTAGCTGCAGCAGATTGATGTTTTCAGTACTTTGTTCTGGCTCTTTTCCAAATGAGGTAAGGAGATAATTAGATTCTAATATGTCAGTGTTGTGTTTTCCAATTGTTTCTACTGCCCCCTAGTGGCCAAAACATGTGACATTAGCAACCCACTGGTGTAGTGGGCGTTGGACGCGGGGGTACGCCGTACCCCCACTTATTTGAAGCATGATTTCTTGTTTTAATAGTCTAATAAATCTAAAATCATTGCCAGTGTTATCAGTTGCAAGTGTGTGTTTGTTGTATTAATGACGAAAACATAATAGGCAGATTTCATAGTAATTATAATAAAAACGTAGCTCAAGCATTCATGCAACTTGATTTGAAGCGTGTGTGTGTGAGGGGCAGAACTGTGTGTGTAGGGTGACCAGGTGTCCACAAAGCATTTTTATTATTTGTCCCGCGTCCCACACATTGAGACTATGTCCCGCATTTGAGTGATAGTCGCGCAGAAAGGCCGGATCGGTTAGCTGACAGCCGGCACCGCCCTTTATTATTATATTGTCTAAACGGCATCATGTAAGTTGCGCTGACAAGCGACACAGAGGTCCCCCAAGCCCCCCCCCCGTTGAAAGTTCACGAGCGCGAGTGTCTCCCGTCCACCCACCACCCCGTCCACCCAGTAAAAAAATCCCCACTACACCACTGGCAACACACCTTCAAACTATTCTTAAGTTAAAGACAACAAATGTTCATTGTCATTTTAAAAAGGTCGATTTCTGTCCCGCCCACATTAGGAAAGTTGAGCAAAACGCAAAGTACTACTTGTAATTAACAGTATGGTTGGGATGAACAGGTTTTTCCCAGTTGGCAGCACAAAACAACAGATAATCCAACATGATATGAGTGTGGCTGTGTAGTAGTAAGAGAGCAGTAATAGGAAAGGAAGCAGGAGGAAAGAAGTGATGAAAGAGAGACAGAGAGGAGATCAAATCAATGCCAGCAAAGCAGATTGTCAATTAGTGAGGCTGACAGTTAAAGTTT
Organism: Notothenia coriiceps; assembly: GCF_000735185.1. Classification (NCBI taxonomy): domain Eukaryota; kingdom Metazoa; phylum Chordata; class Actinopteri; order Perciformes; family Nototheniidae; genus Notothenia; species Notothenia coriiceps. The sequence goes on from NW_011353301.1 coordinate 7,632, forward strand.
AAAGTATTCACAGATGGCGACAGGCCACTAATGAACTGCTTCTAGCCTCTAATACAATTGGAAAACAGGGCTAAAGAAGCCCAGAAAGGGAAAATGGGAAAAAAAGAGTATGTGTGTGTATGTGTGGATATCCTGACAAGTGGTGGAGTATCCAGTCTGAAGTACAGTCTATGTTAATGTTGGAGGGACTGGCTCAAGCATCTGCTCCAATTGTGGCATGGAAGTCCTGCCACACACAATGAGACCACTTCACATCTGTGCCTCTCTGCTACACATTCTGCTCCCCACTGCCTCCACAGTGCATTATGTGCTCACACACACACACACACACACACACACACACACACACACACACACACACACACACACACACACACA
>NW_011353302.1:0-3178 GCF_000735185.1 Notothenia coriiceps
GCATACTATTACGATTTATATTTATTTATTGTCTCAGTACTCGCAAACATTAAAACTAAATGTGTCCTCTGTAGGGTAACTGTAGGGTCTGCTGTGTTGTTGAGGATGGGATGCGTGGGGATGCACCTATGGACACAAGTTATTATTAGGCTGAGCTGCTCAACTTTATTTAAGAAAAATTAAAAAACTAATATAAAAAACAATTCGGTTGCTTGCTTGCAACTATTTTCCAAGCAAAGTAAGTGCACGTTTTTATCATGTGTAACGTTACTGTTTAAACGGCGGATAAAGCAGCTTCATCATGGCAACTTGACAACAGCTAAGCTAAGCTAGGCTACTACTTACAGCATCCAGGTGACTTTTCAGAGTTGTTGTGCCACCGTGGTAGGCCAGTTTCTTATCGCATATTTGGCCCACTGTTCTTCTTACCGTCGTCCAATTTAAAATGGTCCCACACAGCTGAAGTCTTCGGCATTTTGTGGGTGAATCGAGGTGAAGCGAGGTGAAGCGTGCCGTTTGCGCTCGTGACTGAGTGAACGCGATGTCAGGAGCACAGGCTGAGATTGTATATATTTCCGCATTTTAACAGTGCAATTCAAAAGTATAAATATAGTATAAGAATATGGCAATTCACCTTTATTAATAGCATACATTTAGAAAAAAATAAAATAAAAAAAGAATATCCGAATGATGAAATTGAAACCCGAATAGTTGGCCAACGAACGAATATTCGAACAGTCGAATATTCGGGTACAGCCCTAAAGAATATACACCTTTTTTTGCAAGTTCTATAAAAAAATTGTAAAAATGTAATGTATTTTTTAACCTGTTAAGCCCCATGCAACCTCTGCAGGAAACAGCGTCTGAGGGCTTCTCAACATTTAACAAACTATGATTGTGTCATACCCACTTAACTGGAAGAAACTCAGCTATCAGACAATATGAACCATTTTTACCGAAACAAAACACAAGTCTCACAAGAAGCGTCTAAATGAGCCCTGAGCGGGAAAATGCTAACGAACTTAGCACAGAACTCCTAGGTATAAATACTTTACTACTTATCGGAACTCCACAAACAAGATATCAATTAGCAAGCTGAGATTCCACAGATTCTATAGGTATAAGTATCATCGATAAAAACGCGGTTGAAGGTTAATCCATAGATGAATCAAATGTGTCTGTGTCCTTGATAATCCATCGTCATATTTACTAGTTTGAGCCTAGGTTTCAGTTTTCAGAACGTAACATAGCTTTCGACTGCGTGCGCATCACTCTCACTCCTCAATGGAATGTGTGTGGATTTAGGAACTCCCCTTCGATGCTATTGGCTCTAACGTTTCAAAGGAGGTGTCAATCATCGAAATCGACCAATGGGTTCCAAAGATATGGCAAATCCACCCAAATGACCCCAGAAGTGGTTCTTTTTTTTGCTAAACCTCTCTAAAAAGGTCAAATGTTGCTTGTTTTGCATCAATCTTGATACAGGGTACTTATTATATGTTGTAGTTTGGATTCCTAAAGCTTTTAGTCGACCTTACCATCATCCAAGGGTGGTTTTCACTATAAGTAATTTGTTTTTTATTTTGGACGGACATTTATTTACTATGTTCAATCTGAATTTTCTTTAAAATAAAAAACATCTATATTGAATCTGACTTTTCTACATCCAACTCACAGGTTTATCATTACTTTGAGAATAAAGATGATTAATTTAACCCTTTTTAGAAGGGAAGATATGGTCATTTGTTCTGGGAATGTCATTTTCGAGCCTGAGACCAAGAAAACTTAAGAGGTTTAAAACAATATATCGTATTTTTTTCTCGTCTTTTTACAACTTTAATCAAGTTATTATCTGAATATTCCCCCGTCCTTCTGCTCCGTTATTACGTTTTTTTAAAACTCTAAATGTCTCTAATAAACCGTCCTATAAGCGTGAGTAGTTTGAGGATCAAGTATAAACTCGCAGCTCCGAGCAGATCCATCTTAATTGATCTTTTATTTGAGATTTCTTGCATTTCTCGTTAGACTTTAACCATCATATCAAGTTTCATCTCCAATGTCCCCGACCTGTAAATTGAAAGCCTCAAGTCAAAAAAGTGTTGCTGACAGGAAGGTCACGGCTACTCTTGCCTCTTTAGTGAAGCGACAGATGAGTAGTTTTTGTTTGTTAGCCTCCTGTTCTCTGGAACCACGCTAACAGACATGGAACCGTTTGTTATAGTTTACTCTAGATCTCTTCAAATGTAAAATATAACGAGCATGTCAATAGCTTATTAAGTTAACACAACCTAACACTGAGCTGTCATTAAAGTAATGTACCCATTGTCCACCGGGAGACATAGCCATGATTTATTTGATATTTTGCCTGATGAATAATGAAGTTAGAAACTGTCAAAACTGTGTGAAACAACAATAACTTGTGTGTGTGTGTTCTCAGGTAAAATAAAGTACTCTGAGCGAGTGTATGACGCCTGTATGGACTCGTTCGACTGCCTGCCGCTCGCTGCGCTGCTGAATCAGCAGTTCCTGTGTGTGCATGGAGGCCTGAGCCCCGAGGTCACCTGCCTGGACGACATACGCAAGGTGAGCCGACAAGTATATATATCATATCTACTGATGAAGAAATACAACCTGACATTACATTGCATTTAGCTGAGGCTTTTATCCAAAGCGACTTACAATAAGTACATTCGACCAGGAAGATACAACCTTGAAGAAAACAGAATCATATAAGAACATCAGGTTTCATAGAGCCAAACATTTCAAGTGCTACTCAACTGGCTTTAGATAAGCCAGTCCTTTATTAGTATATAAGTGCTTTGTTAGTAATTCTATCTCTCGAAGTGGAGTCTAAAGAGATGAGTTTTCAGTCTGAAGAAGATGTGTAAGCTTTCTGCTGTCCTGATTTCAATTGGGAGCTCATTCCACCATTTTGGAGCCAGGATAGCAAACCCACGTGTTTTTGCTGATGGGAACTTGGGTCCCCCTCGCAGTGCGGGTGCAGCGAGCTGTTTGGCTGATGCAGAGCGGAGTGCACGTGCTGGGGTGTACGGTTTAACCATGTCCTGGATGTAGGAAGGGCCAGATCCATTCACAGCATGGTACGCAAGTACCAGTGTCTTGAAGTGGATTCTAGCAGTTACTGGAAGCCAGTGAAGGGAGCGGAGGAGCGGCGTGG
>NW_011353303.1:0-3589 GCF_000735185.1 Notothenia coriiceps
AAATTATGAACCGTACATGAATTCTATCAAACTGAGAACACCTGATTTACGACCGTCATTAAGGATTCTTCAAAGCCCAAGGTTTGTTCAGAGGCCATTTGGTGAGTGGATTATAGGCTAGGAGTTAGTTTTGTGAGGGGGTATGCTCTGACAATCGAACATGCTGACCTGATACAGTTATATACATGTTGTTCTCTTATAGTATTTTAAATATCAAATGCACTTTTTTTTAACCTAATGGTAAATAATAAAATTAATTTGTTGCAGTGGTGTTTGTATTAGCAATCTATTTGGCATGTGTTTTTGTACTCACGATTCAGTTCTCATCTCGAGGTCCTTTCGTTACCAGTTGAAATCACAGATTCCTATAATTTTCTGAACACTAGTAGCGGCTGTCTTAACGGCTTTGAATGAATCTGCTATTGTTTATCTGTTTCCTATTTTATTTTGAAACATTTTGTATTCCCCTGTGTCTTGTCTGTTTTTACTTCCTGTCTTTGGGTGTTTTCCCGTCTGCCATATTAGTTCCATCTGTTCACCATTAGCCCTGCAATCACGTGACCATTGGTACACCTGCAATGTATCCCCTGATTAGTTGTGGTTGTATTTAAGGCTGGTTTTCGGTTCTGTTCTGTTCTGCCTTGTCTTGTCTTGTCTTGACCAAACCTTGTATCTGTTCTAAGTTTCCTATGAGTTTGGATCCATCCTGCTCCACAGCTGAAAAATTCAAAGCCAGCATCATGTCTGGCTGTAGCCAGTGTTTCGTATTCATAAAGGGTTTTGGGTGGAGTATCACTTCAGCTGACTCTTTTAAATAATAATTTGTATGTGAAACTTTTACGGTGGACCTGAAAACTCAATGCACTTCATGTATTTTGTTTTGTTTTAGAATTTTGCAGCATGTTTTTGTATTGCATTGTGTTGTGTTTTAATCGCATGTGTTTTTCTTAAGTTGCAGTGCATTGAGTTCTTTGGGCAATCGTACATTTGAAGGTTTGTGTTTTGGGGTAGAATCCCGAGTGCAAAGATGTTTTTTTACAATGAAATGAACACATGTAAAATAGTTCAACTTGCCCATGCAGCTGAGGGATGATTACAGTACTTTTGCAAGACCTGCTGGGATTATTTCCATCTCCAAACGTAGCTCCTTACCAAATACAGATCTTTGCTTCATGCATTACACTCCAGTGTCTGGGGCTGAATAACACCTGTAGCACACGTTTATATTAGACATGCAGCATGGCTTGTACATGGTTATCGACCCAAGCGCTTTGATCATTTGGATTTTTAAAACCATCAAGTCAAATCAAAAGGACAAGGGGACATTGTAAGGGATTTAAGTAACATGTATCCTGATTGTTTCTTTTAATGCATTTAGCCCTGAACGGTGACATTCTTCCCGCTTTACTGCTTGAAGAATATTGCTTCTCCCCCATTTGATCAATTCAAGAATTGGAATGATTGGAGACCCTTCCGGTGCGTCTCCCCGCCCTTATACCACTTCTGGCTCCAGTTTGCGCTGCTCCTCCACCTTCCTGGGCTTGCTGGATCCTGAAGGCCTCTCTCAGGTTTTGAGCCCGGAGCTCCTTGCTCTGGATCTCCTCTACAACTCGACTAGGGAACCAGCCCCTTTCTCCATCATGGAGCCTTTCACCCATCATCCAGCCTGGATTACATAAAACAAAAGATTCACTCAGAAATACAAGCAAAAGTCTCAAATAGGATATAAAGTGGATTTGTGCCTTTACACACCATCGTTTGTTCTCTCTAGGAGGTTCAAGACATCAGCCATCTCAATGGAGAGTTCATCTGGTTCCTGGGATGAGTATGACTGAATGCACTGCACCTGGGGAGAGTCTGAAAAATAGAGATAGTTTGAGTTTATATCAACATATCTGCATGTTGAGGACTGTCCACAATGTCGGGAATGATATTCTGTTGTACCTGGTTGGTGGGCACTAGTAGACATAAAGCGTGTGCGCCGGTTAGGAGTGAGGGTACACATCCATCGAAGCTTGTCACTCCTGTGTACAGGATGTAGTTCATGAGAAACCAGTTTAAGGCGAAGCATTTATAATACTATTGTTATTTGGTATGTTTATTGTTCTCCCTGTAGGGCCAACAAGTTAGACAAAAGGGTTCTATACAAATCCACATCCATCATATTCTATATTTTTTCATTGGTTACCAAACCCCATAAAATTAAAAAACAACAGTGAGGTCATTCTTATCAACACACATATATATCCTCTGATTTCCTATATGAATATGAAAGTGGAAAATCATATTGTATCAGTCAGATGTAACATTTAATTGGAGAGGGATAGTGTGCATAAATGATATACAACTGACGTGAAGACAGTAAAGGAGGTGATGATGGTGTCGATAAAGCTGATTCTTAGAATTTTCAGTAAGTCTTAAGTCTTACCTGTACATGACATATGCAGGTATTTTTTATTAATATTTATTTGTATTTAATAGGATCAAGTGTTAATAATGACAATATCAAAATAATTTCAAGTTAGTTATGTACTGGTTGTCTTTTTAAATAATAGCCGCTTTCACACCAAGTACTTTGCCGTACTTAGTTCCCAGTACTTAGTCCTGCAAACTCTTTAGTCCCGGAACTGTCCTAGTATGTCTTGTTCACACTGGAATAAGTCCCTCAGGGAGGATTACGCAAATGAAGCCGCTGACGTCACTTCTTCTTCTTCTGCTTTGGGTTTACTGGCAGGCCGCAAACAACTTCACGGCGTACACTGCCACCCGAAGTCCCCGGACGGAAGTCCCCGGAGTTGAGGACTGGCTTCAGTAGAAGCTGCTGGGACTCCCGGCAGCTTCTACTGCTAATAATAATAATGCTAATAATGCTAATGCGAGCAAATAAAATGGCGGATTCGCAAAACTGAGTTTTTCGGGGCGTGGTGTGCAATTCGCCCAGCCAATCAGAAATTGGAACCTTTTCCTCCCCAGGAATGTACCACCTCTCTAGCAGGGACTATCTGGGGGTGAAAAGGTTTGCATGAACTAGGTTCTAGTTTCAGATATTTTTGGTGTGAAACCAAAATCCCAAGAACTATCGGTCTAGTTCTTGGGAAAAGTACTCCGATGTGAAAGCGCCTATTGTGTTAAAATGTCTCTATCTCTATAAATGTATTCATTGTAGTTTACTCATATCTTACACTGCATTTATTCATGTATTTTTTATGTATATTTTATTATCTTTTACTAGCTTTTTCATGACTGTTTTTGAATGCCATTTTATAATGTGTTTCATCTGCACTATTTCCTAATGCTCTTAATGTCTTTCATTTTTGTAACTCACTTTGAATTTCCTTGTGTTGAAAGGTGCTATGTAAATCAAATTGCTACCTTGCCTTATTGATTAGACCCTCCAGAAAAACGCGGGCAAAAATCCTTGATTATGCGGGCTAAATTCCTTGATTATGCGGGCTAAAATCCTTGATTATGCGATTAAACATGCGGGGTTTTATGTGATTTTATGCGGTGAAATTGCGGGAAGTTAGCAAATATGCGGAAAGTTGCGAAATATGCTAAATATGCGGGGGAAAAGAATAACAATTTTTTA
>NW_011353304.1:0-1949 GCF_000735185.1 Notothenia coriiceps
TATAGTATAGTAGTAGTATATAGTATATAGTATATATTACACAAAGACATGTATTGTCAAGGCTACACAGAAGACAAGAACAAGCTGTCGGAACAATAAAGCATCTTAAATGTCACTTTGTCTAACCAAGGCAGAACATTCAATAGAAAGATCTTCAGAGGAGACACACATCATATTTGCATCTCAATACTAACGACATCCTGTCTGTTAGAAAAAAAAACACCTGCTGCAAAAACGTAGGTTCGAATAAGACAGAGAATGATTTCAGAGTATAAAAAAAAACTGATAATTAAATAGATAAACAAATAACCATATGGTGGAAAGATCAAGAAAAATCAAATGTTTTGGTTTTCCACATGAACTGGTATGCAGTATAGGCCCACATAACAACTTTCTTTTCTCCATCCATCCCTCACTGCCCCTCTTCACTCTCCGCCTGCCCCCCCCCTTTCTGTCAGAGCTCATCTGCACCAGCACACAGCAGAGAGAAAGAGGCAGATATTCAACATTCAAGCCATATATATATGGAAATATATGTACCACCCTCATGCTAAAATGCCATACAGAAGCAGATCAAGATTTCCAGCAATGTGTGTTTTAAACACCGACACACTCATGTACACGCAGAGCTGAGTATCATGGTTTCCATAACATAGCGTATACTGCTTTGAACAATGTTGAGCGGCACTCACAGAATTATACTTAATGATACATTACTTCTCTGTTCACTGTTGATTTCTTGACACCTGTCTCAATGGTTAAGCTTGATTAGTGAAACTCTGAGGAGATGGTTAGACTTGGGCATACGGTGACCAGTGGCTTTGCACAGCATTTGTATCATTGCCCCAGACATTTAGCCTATGTCCCGAATTTGATTGACAGTGGCCCGCCTAAAACTTGGCTTTATCCTATTCTGTTTAGAAAACAAGAGAGGGCTGTCAGCAATAGCTGTGTCAGGTGTCAGTCAATCAGCAAATACATGTATTTACCTACATACTATTGTGGGCTGTATCAGCAGAGATCATGAAGCTGAGCACAGGAGTGTGGTGGACAGTTTTGTGGAGTGGTGCAGTCAGAACCACCTGCAGCTCAACGTCACTAAAACGAAAGAGCTAGTGGTGGACTTCAGGAAGCGGAGTACCGCCGCAAGCCCAATTACCATCGTAGGCATTGTTGGAGTCGGGAGGCCTGATAATGTATTCTGGCAAATTACTCAGACCTACTAATTGACCTAACAGAAGTTATTGAGTCTATGTACGTTTACTGCTTGGCTCAGATCCACCAACGTCAGCAAGATGACACCTCTATTAACCTGTTAAGCCCCAAGCCTGTTTTCCAGGTCTCAGGCTCGAAAATGACATTCCCAGAACAAATGACTATATCTTCACTTCTAAAAGGGGTAAATTAATAATCTTTTTTCTCAAAGCAATGATAAACCTGTGAGTTGGATGTAGAAAAGTCAGAATCAATATAGATTTTTTAAATTTTAAAGTAAATTCAGATTGAACATAGTAAAAAAATGTAGATTATAGTTTCCGTCCAAATAAAAACCATTACTTATAGTGAAAACTACCCTTGGATAATGGGATAGTAGACTAAAAGCTTTAGGAATCCAAAATATAACATATAATAAGTACCCTGTATCAAGATTGATGCAAAACAAGTGACATTTGACCTTTTTAGAGAGGTTTAGCAAAAGAAAAACCACCTCTGGGGTCATTTGGGTGGAAATGGGTGTATTTGCCGTTTCTCTGAAACCCATTGGTCGATTTTGAGGATTGACATATCTTTTGAACTGTTAGAGCCAATAGAATCGAAGGGGGATTTCCACATACACACATACGTTACCATTGAGAAGTCAGAGCTATGCGCACGCAGTTTGCCCAAAGCAAAGCCTATCTTACGCTCTGAAAACTAAAAACTAGGTTTATTGCTGATGGATTATCAGA
>NW_011353305.1:0-1300 GCF_000735185.1 Notothenia coriiceps
CAATGGGAATGTTTACATGTCCAAAAACTTCTTAAATTATATCAATTAAACCGTCATTTTCATTCAAAGGACCTAAAAAAAAGGCCAATAATTTTCTATCAGTGAGTTCAGCAGATCTCCAGATGTTTTCTGCCAGCTGAGACACACACACACACACACACACACACACACACACACACACACACACACACACACACACACACACACACACACACACACACACACACACACACACACACGTAGGCGTTGGCGGTGTGTTTTAATGTCTCTGGTATTTGACGGGAGAGCAGACAGGACGTCAGCTCTTATCTAATCTTTTTTTTTATCGGTCTTATCTGGGGGAGATAACCTCTCCTCCCTTCACTCCCTCTCAGCAGGGGGGAGATCTCTGTCACGTGTAAAGATGTTTCGGAGGCCATCATTTGTCCAAAATAATTCCACGGTTTCACTTTCTAAAATAGCTAAAGAGAGGGAAATCATGTAACTCTTATCTTCATATATATAATTATATTTCTAGAAAATAATCCAAATATATTTTATGGATTTTTAATCATAATTTAGAAATTAAAATTAAATATAATAAACAAAATGAGGCAAATTCATTATTTTCTTTGTCTTGTTTTTTGTGTTGAACTGTATATTTTTACATTTTAAAATGTGCTTTTTTAAATGTATTTTCCTTATAATTTTTTAATTGATACGATGTTAAAACATTTACGATCATAAAATGAAACTGCGACCCTTTTTAAATACACTTTTTACAGTTTAATAGTCGAAAAAAGAGATTTAAATGGAATAAATGACTAATTAAAGAAATACAGAGCCCAAAGCAATTTTGAAATAATGAAGAAAAACTCTGCAGCTTAATTAAAAAGGAAATACACCACGAGTTGTAGCGCTGAGAACTACGGTTATTCTTGTATTAAATCCTCTGAAAGTGTTTTAAAGCAGTTCTGCTTCTCTGCTGTCAAACTGGAACCAAGAGTGTTTTCATTAAAATAACCAAGAACTTTAACACTTAATGAGCTGTGAAGAGGTACTGTGGTCAAACGTGTGTGTGTGTGTGTGTGTGTGTGTGTGTGTGTGTGTGTGTGTGTTAACATGTGGTCACACTGTATTGTACGTCACACACACCATTTTAATTAAGCAAATCCAGTTTAATCACCTTCCTGATTGCTCCCTGCAATCAGTGTTCATGCAGGGAGCAATCAATCTCTCTCACACACACACACACACACACACACACACACACAAACACACACACATTGGCAGTACTTAACGTTGCACACACACACACACA
>NW_011353306.1:0-3115 GCF_000735185.1 Notothenia coriiceps
CATATATGAGACTTCAAAGGTCTTTTATTTTGAAACTGTACATCAGAATGTCCTGATTTTTTCTGAGTGACGAGATGGGGTGTCCTGCTATCACCCTGGAGTGAGATAGTCTATGATACTGGACAGTCTTTGTTTTATTCTCATCTAAAAACAGGGATGTTAGCTCATATATGAGATTTCAAAGGTCTTTTATTTTGAAACACTACATTAGAATGTCCTGATTTTTTCTGCGTTCTCTAGATGGGGTGTCCTGCTATCACCCTGGAGTGAGATGGATCTATGATACTGGACAGTTTTTGTTTTATTCTCATCTAAAAAAAGGGATGATAGCTCATACAATAGAGATTTCAAAGGTCTTTTATTTTGAAACTCTACATCAGAATGTCCTGATTTTTTCTGAGTGACTAGATGGGATGTCCTGCTATCACCCTGAAGTGAAATGAGTCTTTGATACTGGACAGTTTTTGTTTTATTCTCATCTAAACACAGAGGGATGATTTTTTTTGACTCTCCCGTAATGCATAGGATATTCGCGCACCGCAATATCACGTGAGGGCTGGCTTGACTAGGTTTTCCCGAGTGGAGGCTGGCTTGACCGCAGTTAGTTTAGCATACTCAGCCCGACAAAGCCTGGTTGTTCCTGGCCCTAGAACCACGATTTTATGGGGCCATTACATCACCAGAAGTCCCAATTTAAGGGGTAATTTCTCCCAAAAAAAAATGTTTTACTCATATCAACAGCCCCACCAAAAATATTTTCCACCAGCCGCCACTGCAAACAATAAAAGGCCGAATAAGAGAAGGACAACAACCCTTCCGCTATGTACCCGTGGTGTGCCTGTAAAGGGAACTGTGAGCCGCGGGAAATCCGTGAAGAGTCGTAAAACAATAAGAGCCGAGTTTTTAGCTTGGTATTCTATGAGACAACATAAGTAGCAGCTGTACGTACATGAAGGAGAAGCAGGCTGTCCTCGCGGCTTGTATTGTGCGTAGCTTTTGCTGAATGCTGTGCTCCTTACGAAGGAGAGCGCACGCGCAAAAAGAGGATGACAAGTTGAGGGGGGGGGGCCCAATGACGTCACCAAGTAGAACAGCCAATGAGTAACGGTGATGCGTTCACAGCCCGGATATTTCCACCAATAAATGCATGCTGATTTATGTCTGACCTCGAGTAAAAACAAATTCTATTTTTGTGAAAGTGGTCTAGAGTTTGTTTTTGTTTTTTTAAATGAATGCCCTTCCTCTCACTTAACTCAATGCATATGTATACATTTGTCTGAATTGTAAAAAGGATTTGGTAAGGCTTGTTGATGTTCAGGTCAAGTATTTTGAAAATATTCTTTATAAGTATTGAGTTTAGAAATAATATGAGACAATTAAGGAGTTTTCTTATTGTAGTGTTCAATTGTTGATTTGTCCGAAAAGTAAATGTTCATGAATACGTTTATGTTGTGCCATAATGGCGACTTCTTCTACATTCCTGCCTATTAAATATATAATTAAGTAGTTGTTTTGTTTATAATTAACATCTGTCTAATTTAAACTGGGGTGCCCGTAAACTTTCTATACAAACAAAACTTGAACAGAACTAACAACTATATGGATTTGAAAACCTTTAGGATTATATACTTCAATAATGTGATATTTGGAATCGTCCAGGTGTGCTTTTTTTGTTGTTGAATTCATGTCAGTACAATCTAAAACAGTTTTGTAATCTTTTTTATGGAAGGCTTCCATTTAAAAACTCACACTTTGCTCTCACTTATTCACCTACATGATTTATCTTAGCTCTCAATACTATTTTCAAACGGCATAGAAACCATGCCATAAGTGCATTGAGACCTATGATTGAGACACGTTTGGTTTTTTGCAATGAAATGGTTATTTTTATTACAGCTACTTAACTACTACTACAAAACACTCCATAGGGTTGTTGTGAGGGCATGCAGGTCAGTCCCCAGCGGACTGCTCCAGCTGCTGTGTCAGGACCACAGAGGCGAAGTGGACACTTTCCTTCTTCAGGTTCTGTTTGAGCGTCTGCATCAGCCCCAGCTCCATGTACTGCTGCTGCTGCCGGTCATACTGAGGCCAGGAGACGAGGCCGGGGCCTATTGGAGAGCTGAAGGGATAAATACATACAGCTACATTTGGATAATAATCTGATTATTTTGATCAACTCTTTTTACAATGTCATTATTCTTGAATTTCCTCAATTCGTCATGCATCAATTTTAGTGAACATGTGCTTTTACAACAATCCAGTTGTCTATAATGTATTTGTAGATGTGGGGGAAACTTCTGAAGCAATGGAGAGTCAGGACTCAGAGAGACACGAGGAGAGCTTTGATGGCAAACACTGACGGTTTATTTGGAGCTTCGGCCGGAGAATTCACAAGACATGTCACGGGCCACGGTCTGACCACACGGTTCAGATGCCACAATCAATTCTGAAGACCCCTCCTGTAGCTCCAGGTTTTAACTAGTTCAGAGTGTAATAATCAACATTCTTCAATAGATAGAATAAACAGCTGAGGACACTGAATCACATTTGTTGTCGCTTATGGCTCGGGTCATCTACACCCCGAGAAGGATGTGTTCCAGGTGTCCCACAACAATAACTATGTCTGACCGAGAGTTGCCCGGTCACAAACTGGTAACAACAACCAACACACTCTCACTCCATAATCGTCCAGGAGCGACGTTTTGGTCAGGGTCCCGTGGCGTGCAGTTGTTTGTCCCGCGAGATTTCAACGTCTCATGTGAGCGAGCCTCCAGAGCAAGTCGGACAAAATGACTAACCATCATGCAACGCACGAGCAAGACGTTGATCGAGATTGCGCAGGTCTGCGCAGGACTCGCTTGTCTCAAGCTCCTTCAGCTTCATAAAGGGACGCAAATAGCTTTCAACTGATTGCAATGTATTCCCATCTGCTGCGGGATTTGACGCTCATGGAAGCACGGCATTCGTTTGTGTCGGCTGCCCTTAAAGGCAATGTGAGCGTCCATTCCCATTGGATAACGGAGAATTGTACACCCGGAAGTAAGTATTCCCCTTACTGTCGATTGATTTTACAGTGATATCTGCACTACTCATCGACTAAAAAACACCAGATTAT
>NW_011353307.1:0-1965 GCF_000735185.1 Notothenia coriiceps
AAACAAAATACTTTAATGTTAGAAAGTCCGATAAAGGTACATTAAATAGATTTCTGTGTAGAGAGTATTTTCAATGTCTGCTTTATTGATGGTATTTATAACCAGTAGTCAGTGGCGTTTTTACACAAAGGTGGTGCACGAACAACTTGGATGTGTATATATAAGCTTCTGGTGCTTTTTTAAACACGTGAACAAATAGGCGCTTTCACACCGAGTACTTTTCCCAGGAATAGTTCCCGGAATTTAGTTCCCCGGAAATCTTTAGTTCCGGAACTATCTACTAGTAGATCGCATTCACACCGGAATAAATCCCTGAGGGAGCCGCTGACGTCACTTCTTCTTCTGCTTTGGGTTTACTGGCAGGCCGCAAACAACTTCACGGCGTATACTGCCACCCGAATATAAGGGTATAAGGAAAACACAGACACTCATCACCGAGGTCACACTATCAATCGATCCAGCAGAGCAATAGCTAGGCAAAACACAGAAGATCAACAAAAGATATGACATAAAATGAACTTATAAGTTGAAGTAGATAACTTCATTCATTTGCTTTCCGTTTTACTGATTTTAATCGCTGTACGCTGCTCTCTCTCGTCTCCTCTTCACAAACAACTACTATTTTCGCGGCACACATACTTACACCCAATCAGCTCTCTGAATTATGAGATGACGTTTGGTAGGTATGTCAGCACAGTGCCCCTACGGTGATTATTTTTTTGCCGCACGCATTGAATAGAAAAATACACATTCACTTTGACGGTGAGAGAGAGGGGCTAGATCGGGGCTTGACCCACGTCGCTCAAAACGGCTCAATAGGCACTCTGTAGACACTAATTAGAAGAACACAGACTAAAACAGCAATGTACAGACGAATCAGATGATTAAACATGATCTCAAAATATATTTTAAGATGGTTTTTTTTTGCATTTATTTGCATTTTTTGGGAATTATTATTTGAATGACTTTCTGCTGACACTAGGTGGGGCTGTGCCACCTGCCCCATGACCAGCCGCCACTGCCAGTAGTTAATCAAAAGAGAGGTAAATTGCAGTCTGTCCCCTCACATTCAGACAGGCAGACAAGCAGCACAGCATTAAGAAAAAGTTCAACAGATCTTTTTAGGGGGGCCCTTTGTTTCAGGTGGATACAATACATTTGTAGGGATGCCCCTTACATTATTGAGGTAGAGAAACCGCAACCCATTGGGGTTTATTCATAAATGATAAAGGGGCAAAAGAGGAATAAAGGGCAATGAGTACGAACAAGTTGCAACATCACTTTTGTTAGGTAGATTAGTGAACTGGTAATAAAGTAACAAGTGAGCCCCCCGCCTACCCTCACTTGACAAAAAAATCATCAGAAGTTCTTTATCCTCTAAGCGCGCTCCCGTCTCTTGTAAACGGGCGCGCGCTTGGCTCGGCGACGCGCACTCAGCCCTGTAGTAAAGCAGCACAGCTCAGACATGGCGGCGGATCCTCAGCCGGACTGGCTCTCCTGCCTTCCCTCTTCTTGGAGTTATGGGGTGACTCGGGATGGACGTATATTCTTCATCAAGTAAATATGACGCGGAATCATGGATTTATGGATACGGAGTGATTATTGCTCCCACGCATTTTCCCTGTTTGTCTTTTTTCGGGTTCTCTGTTCACCTTTCCCCGTTTTCTTCCACCAACAGCGAAGAAGCGAAGAGCACAACCTGGCTGCATCCTGTTACTGGAGAGGCTGTGATCACGGGGCATAGAAAAACTCCAGGTAAACATCCGAGAGGGCTTTTCCTTCAATCCATGCCAACATACGCACACACGCGCGCACGCAGCACCTGGGAAATTTTCTCCACGCGCCAGGGTGGAAAAAGGGGCGACCATGTCTCTGAGAGGGAGACGGGAGGGAGGTTCTGCTGCAGAGCAACAGCCTCGCTCCTCCGCTCCTCTGGCGGACCATTACGCACACGCCCCCCCCCCC
>NW_011353308.1:0-15157 GCF_000735185.1 Notothenia coriiceps
ATTTAATCCTTCGTTTACATCTGTAGCATGGTGACATCACTATGTAACACTCGGGCTTCTATTGGCTAGCGCTTCAACACATTGTACGTGAGAGGCTAAGGGGCGGGACATCTCTAAGCTGTTAACCAATCACAACAGAGCCGGCCAGCTAACCAATCAGAGCAGACTGGGCTCTGGTTTTAGACGGAGGGTGAAAAGAGGTGCTGCAGCACAGGCAGTATGAGAAAAATAAAGAGCTTTTTGAACATTAACGCATGGAGACATGTCACAGAGGAGACACAACATACAAATATGAACCTGAATATGAACCTGATTGGCCCCTTTAATAAACACGTATTGCTCCTGTAATCCTTAGCTGTTTGGCCAGGAGTAATATTAGTTTATTGACAATACAGTTACTATTTTGATCATTATTAAATGGTTTTACAACATTGTTCAGGAAGAAAGGTAAATTATGTGGTTGCTGCTGGTCAATGCAAAACATTTAAAGCGTATTTCAGCCTTTTTAATTAGTCGTTTTGGGATTTTGGACAGATTTTTGAACAATTTAACAGCATTTAAAAAGTCTAAACCTTGAGAAGGAAAAAAAATTGTTTTGCAGGTGACGTTGAATAATGCATGGCAACAAATTGTTGTGTATCGATCACGCTCATATTCCAGCTGAGTGACTGTGCTCTGAAAGAAATGTTTAATGCAGTAGCTGCAGGTTAGCAGACTGCATGACAGGGATGAGGTCCACCTGTGTGTGGTGTGCAGGATGCTGGAGGAAAGTGTATTTTATGTGACTGACATCACAATCAAACACTCAGAAATGCAGAGGAGGATTTGGGACAAATGTTCCAGTGCGTGCGTGCTGAAAGAAAACACTGGGGACTTTAGTTCGAATAACTTTCTTCGGCGCAGTATGATGTACGACTAAAGAAAAATGTCCTTTTTTCTTGTTAGAATTTATTTTAAAACCATACGATACAGTTAACCCACCTGGAAGCATGTTCCTTATAAAGCAAGGAGTAGTCGTATAATAATGTCAGTGTATATGCTTTATGGTTAAAAGAATGACGGATGTGCGGTATCCTCAAGCCTCGCATAGGGAATAACCAGCTAACATGAATAATGTGAGAATATGTAAGGCACACACAGTAAAGGTTTATGACCATGAAAATACTTTTACCATTAGTTGAATTCTTAGGGCTAATAAAAAGATGTCTTCCATTTGAACTCTTTCCAGGATGTGTATCTTTTAAAGAATACTGTGAAACTCCATGTATTATTAGTATAAATGCGCTTTTTGAACAAACAGTATAACACATGTCACAGTAGTGGCACAAAATACAATAAATGACCCTGAAAATAAGAGGGCACCTTTAAAGCCAGAGTTAATACGTTTTGGGAACTTTTTGTAATTCTCTTTTTTAGATGAGACCAAATGTCTAAAAATACAACTAACAAACTAAATTCACTGACTAACATTTTTTTTTGTTATCCTGTCGTTGGATATAACAAAATGATATTGTTGGAAAGCAACAACAAATGCACAGAAAATGAAGTGTAAATTCAAGTTTTACAGGGGTTACGTCCCTGACTGTTACTTCTAATGTTTTATCATTACTGCTCAGCCCCCTTTAAAGCCAAACGTGTATTAGATTGAAGGGCATAATTGATGCTTCATGGTCCAGGGCAGAGCCAAGTTTACTGTTTTCGTGTTTAGCATTTGTGCTAAGCTAACTGGCACCTTGTGGTATCTTCATATTTACAGAGCAGACAAGTGATTGGAATTGATCTTCTCACCAAACTCTCAGCGAAAAAAAAAAAAACTTTCAAATGATTCCTTTGAAATAGTTTGAAGCCATTTCCTCGGGGAAGATTTGAAAAATAAATTGATAAATCCACAAGTGACAGACAGGGAGACTTAGAAAAAAAGGCAATATATTTGACAGCAACTACATGATTACCTGTGTAGATTAAACAAGCTAATTGTTATGGGGATAGATAAATCCCCAGTTATTTTACTCTTAAGTTTTTTTTCCCTCAGGGTAAAGGAACATTTCTATAATTAAAATTGCATCCTGTATTTGTACGCTCGTCACATCAAAGAATCCTTTGAGAAATATCTTGATGTTTCTCATTATCAGGGTTTCGCGTGTGTGTGTGTGTGTGTGTGTGTGTGTGTGTGTGTGTGTGTGTGTGTGTGTGTGTGTGTGTGTGTGTGTGTGTGTGTGTGTGTGTGTGTGTGTGTGTGTGATGATTTACCACCTCTGTTAGCGAGTCACAGAGCAACATCGGAGATAAACACTGCAGGAAACCCCTGGCAATTCACAGAGAAATAAACAGGTTGTTTCTGTAAACAAAGCCAATTGATAACTCTTTTAATGTGCCATTCCTTGCACACTTATTTTTCAAATGATGTGCAATTATTTGAACATGCTGCTGTAATGAAAACAGTAAAGTAGGCAAGGCAAGTTTATTTATACAGCACCTTTCAGCACATTCAAAGTGCTTTACAATTTAAAATAAAGTATATATTTTCTTTTAAAAACCGGCAAGACATGCTGTAGATCTTTGATTAAAGGATGAATATGGACACATAGGCTGTGAAAGAGAAGCCTGGCTGATGTCTAGCACAACACCCCCCCTCTATTTCCTTTAGCATGTCTCAATAACCTTCAAAGTATCCCCTCTCCATATCTGCCTCTGTGCCATCCGCATGCAGCACGCATCCACAGGGCCGCGTGACAAACACCCTGAAACGTCGTACTCTAAATTCCCCCGTCTCTCTCTGTGTGCGTTTGTAGTGGAGCTCTCCACCAGATTAACTTTAATTCCAAAATGAGATATCCACCATTTTATAAAAATGCTCTGCACTCTGCCTGGAAGCAAGCACTCAGTAATGGAACATCTCTGAATGCAAGAGCAGAGTCACACCCTGTGTAGATGAAAAGACTGAACATTTTGTTCTTACCTAATGAACATGTAAGGAGTGAAGCCTGCACATTTCTTTTATTTTGATGAGGGATTTCTTTTTTTAGACTTCTGGTTGAACAGCAGGGTTGTGCTCACTCTTACACAGCGTCTTTGACAGCTAAGGCCTCATTAGGAGAATGTTGTACTTCACAATATAGTATTCACGCTCTTTTTTGTCCATTATTCTCAGACTGACCGAGTAAAGCCAGGCAGCTCCACCATTTTTTTGGTTGTCACTGAAGATTTAGCATTGTTTAAAAGTGCTAATTATTCAGAGCAACAGGTATAACAATCCTGACTCAGTCTCTTAGTATTAGTTTGGACGCAATCATTTAGCGCTGAAAACATTAGTCGGCAACATTTTCGCTATTCGAATAATCATACATTTTTTGGTTTGTCTCTTTTTAGGATTTAACATGTAATTTAAAATGCTTTATCGCTATCTTTACATGCAACAGATGGCTGGGTCCAAACCACAGCCCTTAGAAAATGTCCGAGGCATCCGTGGAATTTTAATGAGGAAAAACGCTGCTTTGTTTTGAAGGCCACGGATACATTTTTTGTGTCTGCTGTAGTCACATATATAAGACCAAAAACCATGTGATTTAGGAGACTGTAAAGGATCAGACAACGCCAGAGAACAAAGTATGTTTAAGCGACGAAGACCTCAAGCAGCCTTAGAAATCTTTACTCCTAACTGTCGGGGAGTCAGGGAGGAAGATCTGTGTAAAAACCTTTTATAGTCCCAAAGTTGGCAGAGGAGCGGGTCAGGGTTTATGGACGGCAAAATATACGACTCAGATAAGGAAAGCCTTTGATTCCTGTTCGCAGTTCATGACCATGATCTTTCTCTTATTTTAACCAAGTCAGTCATTTGACAAAAAATGTAAAAACTGCACAAAATGTGAAGTAGTTGTTTCTTTTCAAATATTCTGACCTTTTGTTGACTTAACTATTCGTTACTTTTGTTTGTCTTGACTAGGGTCTTTTTGTACTTTAATCGGACCAAACCTTTATGACAGAGGATTTAAAATGTGTCTTTGCCGTTTCATTTCAAGGACTCACAAAACAAAACGTTTATCAGTCCCATGAATATGTCAGACATGAAAACCTTTAGCAGTGTAAGTAAATATTAAAATGTCTCCTAATGGCCAATAGGTGACAGATACTAAGAAATCCTTTATTCATCTCACAGCGGGGAGTAAGTGAATGATTGAATGCAATTTGTGTAAATTGCTTTGAGGGTGTATGTTATGCATTACGTTTAATTGAAAGTCTTTTTCCCTTAACATCCATTCTAAACGAGTCTGATAATGGCTCATATTTTTAAACCAACTCCCATACCGTCAGTTACTGTTTAAAACAATAACAAATAATGTGTTTCTGATTTTAGAAATGAAGACTTGCTTCCTGTAGGGCCTGTTACTGTTCACCTCAGTGATTACTGTCTTCTCTGTCTTGCTCTCTCCAGCAGAGGCACCTCCCTCTGGGATGTCCAAGAATGGATACTTCTTTCAGGAAATGGGTGAGTCTGAGCCAACACCAGAACATACAGCATCAATGTAACGTACACTTGAATTTAAAACACATTTCCACATTGGAAAACAAAGCAGCCAATAATAAGGGATCCATGAGTGAGAGAATAAAAGTGTGATCCTATTATTATTCGCACGTATTTGCTGCCAATAAAGTGGTGTAGGAATGAGTCCTAAACCAGGAAAAGAGTTAGCATCTTAGCACGTCTGGTGCCCTTAGGCGCTTTCACAACGGAGTACTTTTCCCAGGAATAGTTCCGATAGTTCCAGGGATTTTGCGTTCACACCAAAAAGATCTGGAACTACAACTTTGCTTTTGCAAACCTTTTTACCCCTTTTTAGTCCCTGCCAGAGAGCAGGTACTTTCCTGGGAGAAAAAGGTTCCCATTTCTGATTGGCTAGGCAGATTGCAAACCACGCCCCGTAAAACTCCGAAAAGTTTTGTGAAGCCGCCATTGTATTTGCTGGCATTAGCATTATTAGCATTAGCCCCGCGCACCAACGCAGAGAGACTAACTTATGGCAACACAAAAAAAAACATGGGAGCGGTGGAGATGAGGAGGTGTCAGCGCTTCTGGCGATTTGCGCGGAAGGCTTCAGTAGAAGCTGCTGGGACTCCCTTCTACTGAAGCCAGTCCCCAACTCCGGGGACTTCCGGCCGGGGACTTCGGGTGGCAGTATACGCCGTGAAGCCTGCCAGTAAACCGAAAGCAGAAGAAGAAGAATGGACGTCAGCGGCTTCATTTGCCTAATCCTCCCTTAGGGACTTATTCCGGTGGGAAAGCGATCTGCTCTTTAGTTCCGATGAACTAAGTACTAGGAACTAAGTAAGGCAAAGTTCTTGGTGTAAAAGCGCCTCTTGTCTTGAAGCCAATGGTTTTTTGAACGTGTTTTTGGTTAGATGCCTAAAATATGGTCTGTGGTTAACACTAGTTAAGGAGATTATCACGTTTTCTTCTGCGACATCAAATATTTCAGTAAAAACCCAACTCATGAACTTCTGCTTTTAGGTGTCTTTACAAAGCGGTTGCTAACAACTGAGTAATGAGAGGACCAAATATTAGCCGCCTTTAGCTGGCGGTGGTGTCATAAAGTCATGCAACTTTGATGTCATTTGTTTTTAGCCTTACGTTAGCTTTATACTTCTGGTGATTGCATTTACGCTTCAAAAATTATAAAGATGATAGCATTTTTTTCCTGATGAACAAAACATGTAAGTAGCATAAGCGTTACTTCGCCACAGAGCTTATTTTCTTCAATACTCCAGTCGAAAAAATCCCATGGGCTTTTTTGGAGGGATGATGCTACGATGCTAACTTCCCACGCGGACTCACTGCACTACACTATAATGTCTGCTGTAGAATATATCCATAATGAAAGATGTGATTTAAGATTAGTGCTGCTGCACAGACTCACACTCCACTGCATTTGGATATAAATAATGAACTTTGCTCCGCTGTAATGATAACGGCGGTTTCATTACCTTCAAGCCAAGGAGAGGTACCCAATTAGTATGTGCAGCACAAGCAGGCAGGACAGAATCGGCGTGCGTCGGAGCTCCCCGTCTCCCCCAGCTAATTATTCCCGACCTGCAACACACCAATTCAGTCGGCAGAATAACACAAGGCCCCCTGCTGCAGCCCAACATAACTGTCTTTATTAGGCAACCTTTTATCAGTATATAAATGCAATTACATTATCGTAGGCGAGTAAGCATTATCCACCATTGTCTCTTCTCAAAGGTTCATTAGTGGGGGTGGGACGGGAAGCCGAACGCACTCGGAGATCAAAGGCTGTGAGCAGGGTGACATGAAATATAATATTTGTTGTATTTATTGCACTGTAGAAGTGATGCTATTATACCAGTGCCTTCTGTGTCTTTATGTTCTTTATCAGTGCGTTAATAGTTGATGTGTTTCTGAGTCATATCAACTATTAATGTGATTACGGATGCTCAATTTGGGTTAAATTATTCTCTTTGTGGCCTAGATACAGAGGAGGAAAAAGCAAAAAGCTTGTGAAGAATAGGAATATTTAGTCCATTAAAAAAATATATTATCAGTAGGGCCGGGACTCGATTAAAAAAATTAATCTAATTAATTAGAGGTTTTGTAATTAATTAATCGAAATTAATCGCATTTTTAATCACATATAAATATTTGACCTGAGAACAGTGAGAAGATGTCAATAAAGTGTGCCGTCACACAGAGGTAATTTGAATTGCTTACCGAGGTCCAATGATCCCCAGTCAGGGCAACACATTCGGCTTTCTCCAATAAATTCTCTTTATCTTCCTTTTCATTGTCATAAAGCTGCTGGATTCTTTTTGTCACTGTCTTTCTGCATGGCAGCTCATATGTTGTGTCAGACGATGCAATCTGTAGTAACTTTTGCAGCCCCTTATCTTCTACCACTCCAAGTGGTCTACAGTCGAGTGTAATCCAGTGAGCTGGTTATTTTTTCAGACGTGGACTTAGTTATCCTGGCCCTGAAACCAGTCATCTGGTTGAGTGTGGGTTGGGTGTGGGTCATACTTGTCAACCGATTTTCGCGGGAGATCCCGATTTCATTGCCCTCTCCCGGTTCCCTCCCGGGGTCATATTTTCCCGATTTCTGACAAAATCAGATTTACACACGACTGTTTCCACTCGGACTTTAATACAGCTACACCATTGTTTGGTTTCCATGGTAACACGTCTCTTTAGTAGCGCGCGCAACTCAAAGTCTGAGAGGATGACGCAGATATTCACAGAAAACAGAACGAGAATCGACAACTACTCTACTCTCTGCTCACTCCTTTCCTGTAAAATACAGGTCCAGCCCACACATATGCTCCATCAAGGACGGTGCTACAGGCCGCAAGGCAATGCACTTACAACTACAATAAGCATGTTAATGGTAATCTAACAGCTCCGGCGATCCACTAGCACCCCCCCCCCCCCCCTGCTTTTGAAATGCTATCTTCCGATTAGTGCAATACGAAGCTACAGGACGTTGTAACGGATCGGGCTAATATTAGATTCCACCTTATTTAAACACATCTTTTACGGAACGAGATTTAAACATACAGCCCATGTAGTATCAATAATGAATTACAGCAACATGTGCAATATATCACATTATTGAGCAGCTCTGTGGGATGGCAAGTAAGACCATGATGGGTGCCCGTTTCTTATTTGTGCATTCCATCGGGTAAAAGATAAACCGGCAACTGGCACATTGGTTTGCTCATAAGCACGCATCTCTGTAAACTACGTGTATTCAAGCTGAATTTTCACTTTCTGCCTTTAACGCTCGCTTGTAGCTGCCAATAAGGCTCCATCCCCTCACCCTCCTGTGAGCTCAGTGTGCCTGATTGGTGCGGAAGACGTGCCTGAACACGTAACATGAACGGGGCCGGGCGGCCGCGGTCCCGTGCGGTTACGATGGCGGCGTTCTTAATGCAGAGGGAAATAAGCTCTCAGAATAACGTTATTGCAAACATCTTTACAAACTTGCGGAACGATGTCTTTTATACCCGGGCTATACAGTGTTATACTAGGGTGGTATTATTTAGTTTAAAAAAAATTTATCCAACGATTTGCAGACCACTCGTTCCCATCTAAGTCAATGGGAAAAAGCGTTTCCGGACGGCTGCAACCAAACGGAAGTGTAGTACCGGCCGTTTGCCACCACGAATATGAGTCAGCGCACTTTCCTTGGGGCTTGCCTACGAGCGGGCAGCGGAGCACCAGAGCGGACCAGGCAGATAACGGATATTGCAGTTTTATTGCTTATAGACTTGATCCGAACATTTCACAAGGGGCACACGCCACCATTGGATATTAGAACCTATGGACGTTAACTTACATCCATTGCGTTGTTATCGTTTTAATGCCACTGAAGAGCCCAGTTTAGACCAGACAAAGACGAAAGCGTAAGGCCCATGTTAGCATTGTGTAGGCTACCTAAGCGGCCCACTGTTTTGATGTACGTTTTTTATTGATAAGCGTGCCGAAGTTCGTATCTGAGGTGGGTCACCGTTAGATCTGTGTTTTACGATCATAAAACGATGTGTATGGATGTGCAGCCTAGGATAATAATAAGGGAGCCTAGGAGTGATTTTTGCGGTGGCAAGGTAAATAGATTTACAGAATGTTTTCGCTTCGGGGCCTAATTCCAGCAGGGCTGCAGCTGTTAGCATTGAGTGGGCCTAAGAGGATAAGGCAGAGTATGTTTTTTTAATTTAATTATTTATCTTTTTTCAAGCAACAGTGTTGTATTTGGATGGAACTGAATACCTATAGTGATAATTCAAAGTAATAACAATCATTTTTACAGTGAAAAAAAGGTCAAATGGACTGTTGGTTTCCCAAATTACCCAGAGGTGAGTCCGCCTGGACCTTTATTTTTCCTAAACCCTCTAAAAAGGGGTAAAGTTTCACTTGTTTTGCATCAATATTCCGATACAGGGTATTAGCTAATATGTTATAGTTTTGGATTTCTAAAGGCTTTTAGTACCTACCCTAACCCATCATGTCAGGGTGGTGTTTCAACTATAAGTATGTTTTTTTTTAGGCCGGACCATAGAATTTACTTACATGTTTTTACTAAATGTTCATCTGAATTTATTTAAAAATAAAAACATCTAATATTGATGCTGACACTTCTAACATCGCAAGCCAGCAATGTAAACGTTGCTTTGAGAAAAAAAAGATGAGTTAATTTACGCCCTTTGAAAGTGAAGGATATAGTCTTGCTGTGTACGTGGCATTTTCGAGGCCTGAACCTGAAAAACAGGCCAGGGCTTAAGAGGTTACATTAACTTCACAATGGATTGGAGGGTTTCTTTGCGTTGACTCTACTCACATCACATTAAAGGTGAAGCTATCATACAAAATGGCAGATTTTGTAACGCGTCTTTTATACATGTGTCCGGCCGGTGTTCCAGGAACTCACCAAGTGTCCAGAAAACCAACCATCTCTATTTTCTCCCATACCCAAATCTCTAAAAAGGGGCCCCTGCAACGGATCTGATACCAGACTGATACTAGTGATGGGTTCGTTCGCTGAAGTGAAGTGAACGAGATGAACTGATTCCCTCCCACAAAAAGATTTGTTTTTTTGAAATCGCCGCGCCTTCCCGCCAACAGCTAAGAGAAGCAGTTCGGGCGAACTACCGAACTTAAGAAAGCTGGCCGAAAGCCAGTTTCAGAAAGCGTTTACTAGGGCAGTTATTTTATCTTATGGCCGTTTTTCTTTCAAGAGGAGGGTCCAAAATACTGCAGTTCCATCTACACAGAGTCTGGACTCAGTTAGAACAAGCTACCAAAATACATGAAGTGACTTTATTGTTGGACTCAGTAAATATTGGACCTTCTACAAGCAAGTAAGGCTATGCTATGAAGTTATACTCGTGTCCTTTTTGCAGTTATCTCTGTCAAGACTAACTCGTGCGCAAGAAAATCATTTNGAATTTCGACGCTTCCATCCGTGCGTTTAAAAAAAAAAAATGTCCCATCCACGGGACCAACCAAAGCGGTCTCATCAGCTTCTTCGTTCATGTTTGACTATTGTTCACTGTGGTTTGTTGTTGTCTGAAGTCATGAACGTTAGTTGGTGCTCCAGTATAATCGGTACGCCTGAAACTCATCCAGTGAGAAACGTTCCGCAGGGCAAAAATAGGTGCGATTACAATGCGTTAATTTTTTTAACGCGTTAATGTTTGTGTAATTAATTAATCTTAATTAACGCGTTAAAGTCCCGGCCCTAATTATCAGACAAATTGCTGTGGAGATAGAATTGAGATATGCATTTTCCTGTCTGATGTTAAAGGGGCTCTATTAATATTCTTCATCACATTGTAACACTAATGCTGCGTTCGACACCGGACGCGATGCGAATATTCGCTTCGCTCTAATCGCTCGAGTTTCACCGCGGCTGCCAGCTGTGTTTACTCGCATCATTCAACAAGACGCGCTGGCTCGGGAGCTACAACTACAACGAAATGAACATATTTTACAGTGATTGAATTGTAATACACGTTTCTAATTGATGCCGACGTAACAACATACTGATACCGGTTAGTGAAAACCATGAGTTAATGCTTTGGCAAGTCTGCAGACAAGACGGCAGGCGAAAAACCTTTTAAAATGCTTGTTTTCTGAATGTAGATTGGGTCGACCAGGCTAAGCTAACGTTGTATATGCTCATTCCACACTCATAACAACAGCCTACAGACATAAATAAACCAGCGACTGTATTCACCATGACACAGACAGTCTGTGGTTTGTTCTTGTTTAACTTCTGTCCAGTTTCTGAACAGATATGAGGAGCTGTGATCTCTGTGTGCTAACTGCTAACAGCTAATGGCTGATGTTTTCTGGTTGAACGTCAGTGACGGCAGGCTGAAATCCTCACCTCTGTGGCTTCCGCGAGAACGCGTCACGTGAATTTGACGCTCGAGTTGAAAAAATTGAACTCTCGCGTTTGACGCGGCCCCCTTCATTCGCCTCAATCGGGTGATTCGCGCCGCGTCCACCGCTTCATGCACGCCGTCGGAGCAAATTCGCGTCTGATCGTGTCTCTGCATTGACTTTACATGTAATCGCGCCGCCCCCAAACGTCGCATCGCGTCCGGTGTGAACGCAGCATAAGGCTTCTACTGTTCAGCGCTCCAACACATTGTACGTGTAGGCTAAGGGGCGGGACATCTATAAGCGGTTAACCAATCAAAACAGAGCCGCCCGGCCAACCAATCAGAGCTGACTGGGCTCTGGTTTCAGACAGAGGGTGAAAAGAGGTGCTGCAGGACAGGCAGTATGAGAAAAATAAAGAGCTTTTTGAACATTAAAGCATGGAGACATGTCACAGTAGAGACACAACATGCAAATATGGACCTGAAAATGAGCAGGATAGCCCCTTTAAGCAATACATCAATTCACTTTTATTGAGTTTTCTTTAACTTCAATGCTCCCTCATAATACACCTTAGAGTAACTCTACTGGTTGTTTTTAAGGTGAATTTGTGCATTTTTCAGACTTTGTTCAAGGAATCTCCGGGGAAAATGTTCAGCAGAGGTTGTAAGCCACTTAAATCCAGACGCAATTTATCTTGTGATCTATTTACTTAATAAATAAGCAACAATAGCCACACTTATTCAATATGTGGAATTTGCCACTTCAAATAGTACATCAGCCTTTTTCCCTGGAGCGGAATGTCTTACTTTATGAATGTGTATTAATTTTTTATGAGCGGAGGTGGTGTTTAATTCAGGCGAAGTGGCCCGTTGCCACTTAAAAGCTCTGAGGGGAACCCTGTCATTTAGCTGCCATCATCATTTTTAATCCTGCAAAGTTTCACACAGTAAAAAGCATCTTGTGAATGTCTTGAGAAGATTTGTTTACTCATCAAAGCGCACTAATATTTATGTCATACAGCTGGTTTTAGTCCATCCATGTTTAAAACCTTTAAAACTAGTTGTGTTTAAACAATATTAATGAATGAAAAACACATTTTAAACAATTAATCATTGCCTCCAGCTTCTCAAATGTAAATATTTTCTTCTTTGCTCTGTTTTGATGTAATGGTAATCTTCATTCGTCACCAATTTAAATGATATATTAGTTTATCTGCAGATGATTGGCTAATCAAGTAAATATCTGGTAAAGCTGCACACTTGGTGGTTTTTGAGATATTTTGAGGATGTTGAATCAATTTCGGACATTTTAGGGATAAAACATTGCAGTTTTGAGTCACCTAAAACATTCAAATAGACCCAAATTACTTCAAAATAAGCCCATTCAGAGCACAAAAAGGGCCTCTTGCTGATTAAAACTGCCGTTTTTGATACTGCAAATGTCAGAAATGATTTCAATAACCTCCAAAACCACTCCAAAATGTTCCAAATCGTCCAAGCCATTTTTTGTACTATTGTCTGCACAGGCTAATTAATGCAAATGAATGCATGTTATGCTAAAAGTGCAAAATTGCCCAACTTATGCAAGTTAGCATCCGGCAGTGTCTATGTGCTGAGGACCCTTACTATACATTCCTAACATAAAACTTTGGGGTACACAACATTTCCAGGTTCATAATAGGACTATGGGCTGGCTCACAGACTAATAAGTAAATTAGTAAAATACAACATTTATACCGGTGTATTTTGAGGTAAAAGGTTTTTGCTGCTGGTGCTCGGCGGCCGCTCTTCCCTCCCAAGGTGATTTGAAAGTCAGAGCCCAGTCGGTGAGTCTGAGGCACAGAGGGACGCAGCGAGGCGACGACACAGCGAGGTTCAAATAATGTCAAGTGCTGAGGGATGATCCCGATGCAAGACAAACTGAATGAACTGAAATGAAGGCCTCCCGACAGATAAGGTCAGCAGATAAAGAGCACAGGGATAGTTCTCGTCGCATCAAGACCATCGCAGGATGATATTTGGTAGCTGGCTAGTTACTGTAGCTCTGGATTTAAGTGGCTGCTGTGTCAGAGAAAATGGGATGAGTCATACAAACAGACTCCGGGCTGTGATGCTTTCTACCAAACAAAACCCTGTCCAACGATTCAGAAAAACATGTCTACCTGCTTATTCATGAAAGACCTGTCTCCACATCAAAACAACCACAAACTAATAGAATTTCTTTGATAAGTTGTGCAATTTGTTATTTATGTTTTAGGCTTAGAGATCCTCTGCTTACCCCCAGCACTGCGTTATATTCATTAATAAATAAGAATAGACATTTCAGCTGCTGATTATTGTGACATCAGGACCCTATATGTATTTTAAAAGGCCTTTTCCAGATGTAAACAAACAAAAAAATGTGTATAATGCACAACAGAGTAGGGCTGCAATTATTTTCATTACTGTTAAATCTGCCTTTCGGTCTATTGAAAAGTCAGCAAATCGTGAAACATGTCCATCCCTGTTTCCAAGGAGACATCTTGTAATGTCCATCACTGAAATATATTCAGTTTTATATAATAGGAGAAAAAAAGAAAAGCAGGGAACCTGAGAAGCTGATAACAACATTTTCTGCCACTTTTGCATTAAAAAGGTCTTCAATTATTGAGATGGTTGGCAATTAATGTTCTGTTGATCAACTAATTGATCCATCAACTAATTGCTGCAGCTGTAGAACAATGCAAAGACAACATTGTACACATACACTAATACTGTAGATAATGACACAGTATAAAACTGGTTAAAAAGCAAAAATACAAACTGTAGAATTGTTACGAACTCAGACACTTAGGAGGTAGGACCCAATTGCACGACCCGGGAGACAGAGGTAAAGTATTTGTAAGATACTTTATTTTTTCAAGAACAGCAAAAATGATCAACAAAAAAATGGAGAACAAAATGAAAACGCTCACGTAGTGAGGATCAAAAACTTTCACAAGAGCACTTAGAGAGCATAGACCTGACTGTGGCAAAAGACAAGAGCAAGATCTGACCATGGCACTAGACAAAAACGAACTCACAAGGAACACTGGGGAACAGGGGAATTTAAACACAAGACAATCAGACACAGGTGGGAACAATCAGGGGCGGGGCTGGCGCTGATGAGTCTGGAATGACAGGTAAACGGTGAGTGACAAAACAAAACAGGAAGTGGAAGACAATACAACCAAAAAACAACATAAATCTCAACATTTCTGTCGGTGCACAACAAGAATCTCTTCTAGTAAAATGATTTATCCTCGTATTCTGCCAACAAAACACTTGGCTATTAGCATATTCGTGTTGATAGATGGTTATGTTATGTTCTTTTGACCTAATAGTTGAGCAGACTGGTGGCGCATGAATATCAGGGCTTACAGATTCAAGATCCAAGGCTTTACTTGTCATTCGTGCATAGCTACAGTTTAGTTATATCGATGAAAATCTTAGGTCCCAGGTTCCTCCAACAGTGCAATACAATAAAATAGTGCAAGTAAATACAATCAAATAGAAGTAGTGCCATAAGAGTGATACATAATGTGTAAGTTACAAACAGGTGAATGTTATGGATGTTCTTAGTTCAGGGCACTGTCTGAAGATGGTAATGATGAAAGAGGGTCCGGTGCAGCATGTGACCCTGTGCTGTTGTGTCCCCAGAGCAGCGGGAGGTGGAGCCGGAGGAGGGCAGCGAGGGCCAGGAGGAGGAGGGCCAGGACTCGCCGATCACCTGCGGAGACGACATTCACCTCTACGACAACCAGCTCAGCCCCGGGCCAGGTCAGTGCAGAGATATATATAATATACAAAGGTGGAATAAGTCATTTGATTCTTTACTTAAAGGGGACCTACCATGCAAAATGCACTGTGATGTCTTTTATACATAAATATGTGTCCCCCCCGGTGCGTTGGGGAACTCACGCAGCGTCAGAAAATAAAACCCTCTCTCTTTTCCTCCATACCCAAATCTTTTTAAAACGGGTGTACAACAAGTGGATACAGATTCCATCCGGAATGACGTCAATTCGGCGGCGGACCCACAGAAAGTTGCTATCAGAAACAATGCCTGACTTGTTTTGGACGTCTTTGTTTACATTAGCAAGCCTCGCTAACACTCAGAGCTAACCTGTACTGGAGAGCACATGTGTTTTAAATCAACAAAAAATGGAGAACAAAATGAAAACGCTCACGTAGAGAGGATCAAAAACTTTCACAAGAGCACTTAGAGAGCATAGACCTGACTGTG
>NW_011353308.1:15197-39205 GCF_000735185.1 Notothenia coriiceps
TTTCAGAAATAATCCTTGACGTGGTTTAAACAGGATGGCGTTTTATCACAACCGAATTTAACTTTATCTCCGGTAGAATTCTGATCAGGCATTAGCTCCGCCTCCTTTTCTTTCTTTTTTTTCAAGCTAAGGACCCAAGATCCGCGTTTCTCTAACAGGGCTTCAAAAGAGGGGTTTGAGCAGTATGAGGGATGGCTACAGTGGGTGAATTGTTTGGTATTTTGAAAACAAAACTTCACAGACATGTTTTGTATAGGTATGGCCCTACAATATACATTTCCAAAATAGCATGATAGGTCCACTTTAAAGAAAAGTAGAAATCCTTTAGTCTTAAAAAAAAACTCTTATATTTTCCTTTTTTTATTTCTTACAAACAAATAATGTTAGGTCGTTCTAATGTACATTTTGGATACTTTGATAAGTAATATAGTATTGAATCAGATCATTTCGAATAGAATAGATTTAAGCATATCTGTTTTCATATGTGAACATTTTTTTGTTTTTTAGAGATAGAGTGAAATGGGGTACGGTGACTGACGGGTTCAAACATGCAACAACAGCCCAAAACATTTCCATTAGGAGAAACCCCCTGTAGTTGCGAGAAGATAAAAACAACTGCGGAAACGGGGTCATTAAAAAGTGATGCACTTTTTAGGGACTGGAGCGATGATTCCTTCCGATATTATTGCAGATCCATCTAACTAACGTAGCTAACCTGTGCCAATCTTTATAATCCCTGAACGTCAACTAGCACTTTTAATGTCCCCGTTTCTGGTGTGTTTTGTGTTTCTTGCAGCGTGTTGTACTTGCAGCATTTCCTTTATGCAGCGCTTTTAGTAAACCCTGCACGTGTTTTTTCAAGATGGGGAAGATTGGGGAAGTCTTTTGGCACATTTCAGTTTTTAAATTAGATTAGAGGATGTCGTTAGGTTTTTCAAAAATATTACAATCCTTATATACTGTATGCATAAAAAAACAACACAATTGTAATGTCATTGGGATCTTACATTATTTGTGTTACTTAATGATTAAGAACCTGGAGCTTCAGCTCATTCAAAAAAGTAAGATTGGGCTAGCTGCCTCTCTGATTTCTTCTCTTCCAGACATTAATCTCCTCCACGGTTCAACCGAGTAATCAATATCACCCGTTCACGTTTTTTCTACTCCTTGCACTTCAGCCAGGAGATGTTTTATATCATAACATGAGGCACATTCTTCAAAGGCAGTGTGTCTGCAGTCATGGCGCATCTCCAAGGCATCATTCAGGAAGACAGCAAAAGAGAAATGCTCGACACAAAAAAACTCTTCTTGAAACTATTTTCTGTGTGGAGTCCATACCAGAGCCCGATGGCAGGTGTTGACTTGACGGACAGCTCATCAGCTGCAGGTGAGGGTGACTTTGAACCCATCGCCAAAAACGCGCTAGTCAACAGGTTACTGTTGCCGAGGCAACAGTCAAAGGTGCACCGCGGGCAAAGAAGGAAAGAGAGAGAGATGCCTGTTTCCTTTTGAATGTGACAGCTGACCATGTCACTCGGGCTCATTCTCCATACATAGTAACACTTAAGGCGTCTGACAAGAGGGCGTCAGTGGTTCACGCTGGGAACAAGTTAGAGGAAAAAATACAACCGTGAACATCTCTTTCAAGTTGAACAAGCGCTATTAATGTCAGGTGTAAAATAAGAATGCAAAATACTTGAGTGTAAACTGACTGAGCAGAACAGATTATACTGACAATGCATATTAATATAAATGTTAAAGAGGGCCTTTTATGCTTTTTGGGTTTTTCCCTTTCCTGTAGGATTTTGTGCATTTTAATGGTCTGCAAAGGCTAAAATCCGAAAGTTCAAAGTGATATCAATATGTAACACTCTTGCTTCCATTGGCTAGCGCTCCAACACATTGTACTTCTGTGTTTTAATCCTAGGATGTTGAATATGGCTCGTTTTGTTTGAGAATCCATGAACACTTGGATATGATTTGACATGCTTGAAGGTTTTAGGTAGAGTTCAAACATTCAGTAAACACAAAGACAAAACAAAAAGCTTCCTTACATTGATACAAAACATATTTGAATCAAACACTGCCTTAAATAACATTATATACTTAAATAAATGAAGCCAGGACCGCAATATATTTTATTATCTCATGCTGTATAATGACCATGTCACTCACCCTTAATTGCAGCTCATGGCATTTACACTTTAAAAACACTTTAACCCCATTTTGTAGCGTTTATACCACAAAACCCCTCCTCTAAATACATGTAAAATGTTGAATTCTTACTGTTGTCACTAGGCAGTTTTCTCAGCCACAGGTTCATAATGTTTGACACACGACCAGTGTTTTACAGCACAGCTAAATGTTGATTATGTATTTTCTTTAGATTTCTTCTCCTAAGTCTAGTTGTCACATACATTAGACCCCAGAGTCCTTAACTGTTTGCATGCTTGTTGATGCTTTTAATTGATGTCACAAATTGTAATGTTATTTATAATTCAACATCCGCAAACCTCTGTGGAATATGTTCACCGTATCGAATCAATATAGGACTCTGAACAGGACTTTTAATCACATCCTCTCTGGCTAAATAAGCAGTGGTGTGGAAAGTAAATAGCTTAGAGATTAGAGCAGCCCCTAACTAATTTGAAAAACATCTGTCTGTTTATAATGAATCTATTTTCTTTCCCCATGTATCCGAACTGTGTCTTCCTTGGTGACAAATGTAATCGTGCTTTGGATGCTTTTATCACTGGTTTCTGGGACAGTGTTCAGTCTTGACCTTAACATTTGAGTTTAATGTCACAAATACAGCTGTGCCTCTAAAGTACTTCAGTAGTTGTTGTTTTTTTTCTTTGAAAAAGTAAATTGTTTTTGTGTGCTCATCTGTCTCATTTCATAATCATATTTATAATGTTCTCTATTTAGCTTTTTATTTAATGTAAAATGGCGATCAAAATGCATTCAAGGAAATACTTTAAACCTTAATAAACTCATGCAAAAGAATGAGGCAGAAACATCTCCCGGGGGTTTATTCAGCTATAATTGTTACCTCTAATTCTTAAACAAACTGGCGTGTAGTGAGATCTATGCACTATGATTGGCCAAGCCCGCCTTCAACAGAAGTCAATATTGTTATTCTATTACACCATCAGGACGCTATCCTGCATCCATGGTGCTGAGAGGAGAAATGCTACGGACTTCGCTGAGCATCTTTTTCTTGATTCCTGTCACCAGCAGGTCAAAAATGTCACTTATCCGCTAAAATAAATAAAAATCTACTGATGGATCCAAAACTAAATCCTGTACAGAAATCTTCGGTTTCTAGACAAAGTATCCTAAGGATGTTGCTGTTCCCTACGAGCCAATAGGTTTTATATTGGATATTTTGCATATATCACTCACATCCGGTCAAAACTTTAATCTTCCAATATTTTAGTTTCCTTCCAAATAGTTCAAAACGATTGACATTTGTCCCAGCTGTTGTTTGTGTTTAATGCACGTTCGAACATTTTAGCTTGCTAATATGCTAAACTAAGATCGATTCAGATTTAATATATGTTGTAATTTTCTATTATCCGTGTTCTCTCCGTTTTTTGTTATTGGTAGGTCGTGCTCTTTCCGCACATACACTGAAGTGTCTGCAGGAAGTACGTGTGAAGGTCGGAGAGTCAGATATCAATTCTGCTCAGTATCGGGGTGTAAGTGGCATTAGGCAGATATCAAACCGTGCGTGATTGATAGCAGTTATTCAAGCGGATGTTGAAGTGTGGTTAATGGAAGAGTTTAGTGGGAATGTTGTCAGAGATTCTGTTTGTTGTCTCTTGTTTTTTGTTAATGGTTTTGACATGATCTTATTCATTATTCTCTCTTCAGAGAACTTTGCCATAAAGCTGTCAAACGCTCTCCATAAATATAATTGATGTCATGATTATATTCCTGCCAGTGCTGGGCTCTGTTCCATTTCAGTTCAATCAATTTGGCTGAAAACTCAAGTGGAAAAGTCATGAGGAAGGACAGGCGTCGCTCACTGGGAACTTGAGGATTTTGGCTTGGACCAAGGTCAATACCCGACCTTGATAACTGTGTGGGGTTTGTTTTATACAGTAGATATATAGTAGTGTAGACATCTTGAAACTAAAACCAAAAACATTGAAAACATTTACCATTAAGAGGTTTACTTCAATTAAAGTAACATCATCTGCAGTTAATGAAACAGAAACGTGCATTTTTGGAGACAACTGTTTCTGATCTCAAGGGTGTGAATAGAAGCGTGTTATAAAAAGCTATGTCACCATATTCAGCCCCGCTGGAGGGAGCTTTGGGATTTTAGCCTCTGCAGACCATATACATACACAACAACCTATATTTTTGGGCTGATTTGATTCACTTCTGGTTGAAGTCCAAAATCCATGTAATAAGGTTGGTATAAGGCGTATCTGTTAGATGCATACCTGATGATTTACTCTGACTTTATTAAATGAAATAACCAAAAGCAGTGTCCAAAAGATGGATGGGAAACGTTAACCTGTGGTATTGAATTCAATGTTTTTCTACACTACCAATTATTATTCCAAAGTTTGCACAATCAATATTGAATGCTCTGTTGGTAAGAGTGTGCATTTCAATGCAAATACAGATCATTAGGGCACATTTTATATTTATTAAGTAAATCTTGTTTTCAGTTTGCATGTTGCATGGAATTGTAAAGAGAGTAACGGTTGCATAAAACACGTTTCACCCAGACATAAAAAAGAGTAAATAAATAAATAAAGCATCACAATCATTTGGGATTATTCTACCACATATTTGAAATGCATTGTCTGTTTTAAACACATCCCAGCCCTAACCCAAGGACAGAGATGTAATTCAGCCATCGTCAGTCACTTAATGACTGAAATAATAATAAATAATAAAACAACACTCTACTCTGAAAATAACAAAACACTTGTGGCTACAATCAACAGTTGCACTGCCATATAATCAAATAAGGAAACACACTGGTGTCACATTTTAACACTTCCTCTGCCTCATTCCTCAACCCTGAAGGGATCCGGGATTACTCTAAGCCACAGAGTATATTGAGACGTACAGAGGCCATTAGAAGGAGGTGATCATTGGGGATGAGGTAATCTTATATGAATATATGAATATCTCCTCACGGCTGCAGCCTGACTTCAATTAGAGCCGCTGCTCGCTCTCCCCTCTGGAAGCGGATCAGCCCAGCCGTGCTTTCTGATTGTGAGGCTTTGAAGAACCAAATCCACTGCACCCGACACGTGCCCCCTGCCACAGCCTCGTCTCAGAGGTAGGGGCTCTACACTCCACCGCCTGCAGGGTTACACAAAGGCAAGGTGTTTGGCGTTGGAATCAAAGCCCCGGTCTTTTTCCTGCAGACTCCGAAATGTACACTTGTGGCTGGTTTATTGATATTATGACATCCTGGTGCTTTCCTAGGGCTTATTGGCTTGTTAAAGGGGGGTTTTCTTGCTTTTTCCATGGCTGGAGGGAGGGGTTAAGCACTGATTGATTTCCAGACGGAGCCACCATAGTGCATCACGTGGAGCAGAGGAGGAAAGCCCGTGGTAACATAATAACGTCCTCCCCACAGCAAACGGCGATAAGTGCTTATGTAATGACTGTTTTATGAGAGTCAGCAGGGTACTGAGGCTGCTAGTTATGGGACTGAAACCTCATTTTGTCCCTGTATTGTTTTCTAACATAAAAGCTTTTTCCTCCTTTTACCGACACTGGGAAAATCCAGACCTTTGTGCTTTATCTGAGCGCTCGCCTGGGCTCCACTGGCGTGTGTATTAAAACCTTATCAGCGGAGAACTTCCAATCCCTGTTCAATGAGAGCATTTAGAGACTCGCCTCTCGACATTTTTTCTCATTTTTAGAAAAAGGGTCTCAGGCTTCTCTTGGCTTTCCTGGCTTAGTGGTTATTACTTGTGATCTTTATTTCAGAGTTTGCACCATCACTATTGAATGCTCTGTTGCTGAGAGCATGCTTTTAAATGCAAATACAGATCATTAAGCTACATTTTACATATATGTATTAAATGTATTTGTATTCAGATTCCTTATTGCATGGAATTGTAAAGGGAATAACCGTTGCATAAAACACGTTTCACCCAGACATAAAACGGAGCAAATCAATAAAACATCACAATCATGTTCAAATAAAATACATTTCCAGAATGATATCCTACTCTCAGAGCTTGTTTCTGTCCTAGTAGGTTGCCAACATGAACATAATATCTTAAGAAGTAGATAAAAGATCATTTTGTTTACCATTTTCTCTAATGTTATGTTATCTTTTCCATTGGTACAGTATGTTGTTTTTTCCCCCCCAAGATACACATTCTGAATCTTGAATTATTAAT
This sequence comes from Notothenia coriiceps, assembly GCF_000735185.1. Lineage (NCBI taxonomy): Eukaryota > Metazoa > Chordata > Actinopteri > Perciformes > Nototheniidae > Notothenia > Notothenia coriiceps. Next base: position 21,584 of record NW_011353308.1, read on the forward strand.
ATTCGTTCTTATTAAGATCAATTAAAGGTTTAGTTTGTAAAATACACATGTCAATATAGACTTACAAGAAATACATTTTTACTAGTAACATTTTATTGCAACAATTTCTTTAATGTAATTTTCCTTGCAAAAATGTCAGGAAAGGTTTCAGCCTGTTAAATATGGAAATGTCCTTCCTATCTTGTTTAATATCGTAGTATAGTGAATGTGTTTAGGTTTCAGACTGTAAAGACTAAACATTCAAAGACATTACCTTGCCCTTGACAATGTTTTTCAGTATTTCCTAACAAACCATTAAACTCATAATCTAGAACATAATCATCAGATCAATCTATAGTGAAAATATTTTTGCAGCGCTTTAACAGAGACAAAGAAAATGACATTTTAATTAAAATGTGAAACTGTACTTCTTGTTTTGTTTCTCCTCAGACGCTGACGACTCTGGCTGTGTGTTGCTGAACACGTCAAGAAAGGTAAGCATGAATATTCATTAAATTAATAAAATATTATTACATCAAATATAAGTTGATTTCTGGCAGTCAGGGCACTTGGCACATTGTCGATAATGAGTGCAGCCATCTGTCAATACAGTGGAGCTCCAGTCCGATCCTAGTTACCCTGTAACATTTTTACTTCAGTAGCAAAAAGATGCACTCTACAGCTCAAATCTAGTGGGATAGATAACAAAGAAGCACACAGTATTGTATACAAGCTCCTACATTGTTTTTTTTCTTCATTTGCACCATTAAAACAGTACCTTGTACACAAGAAAAGAAAATCCATCCCCTACAAACTAAATGCCTTCTTTAAAGCCCCTGTCACACTGTCCCGAAATTGACGCCCGATGGACACACGATTAAGGAAATGTTCAAATTCGGCTCTGATCGTAACAACATCGGGCCATTCGTGAGGGCATCTTAAGCCATCGTATGACCGCCGGTGGAGTTTCTCAGGCTCCGGCAGCAACTTCGGGAGCGGTGGCAACATCTTTGGCATCACAAAGCATTGCCGAAGGTGCCCGCACGAATGGCCCGATGTTGCTACGATCAGAGCCGAATTTGAACATTTCCTTTATCGTGTGTCCATCTGGTTGTTTTATTGCACAACACAATCATGTAAACATATTATGTAAATAACCCAATTTGTGTTCTGTGAAACTAAAAAGGATATAATATATTATTTTGAAGGCGAGGAAGTTGTTGTTGCTATGGAAACAACATGACTGAGAAAACTTAATATCTTCTACATTTAAAGACGGAGAAAGTAAAGAAGTCGGAAAATATCAGTACAGTATCATAATACTTTAACATAATTGTTTGTGTTACTTTCGTTGCAGTTGTATGTCTTAAATGTAATGTAAATGTTGCCTTCGTGTGTGGTTCGGGGCCATCTTCGTGCGAAATTCACAATTCCATATTCGTGTGTCCATCGGGTGTCAATTTCGGGACAGTGTGACAGGGGCTTAAGAGGAAATATTATGCTCATTTACATGTTCATATATGTATTACCGGTATACCTATACATGCTTTAATTTTCAAAAAGGTCTTTATTTTTCTCATACTGCCTGTGCTGCAGCACCTCTTTTCACCCTCTGTCTGAAACCAGAGCCCAGTCAAAGTCAGTAACTGAAGCTAAAGTTTAGTAAGTTAGCTTTAGTAGTCACGATTACCATCCGATACCGAGACCCAGTCTACTTCTTATTCTCCCCTCACACTGTAACAGCTCACAGCTCCACAGTGCTCAGCTGAAGCATAGTGATGTCTGTCAAATGTTTATGTAAAATATAGTTGACGTCTGGATAGCTGTGCTGTCAGTGTGAATTTCTTCTGTGATACTGCTGTCTGCTGCTGTTTATTTTTCATGCCACTCTGCTGTTTGCCCGCTCATTTTGTTCCATGTTAGGAGCCGGTTCCTTTAGTGTTTCGCCAGAGGAAATATCATTCTTTAAATAACGCTTCTGAATCCGGACTGCATGTGCTGAGCAGAGGGTCTAGATTGTATTTGTTTTAATCTGATCAAGCAAGGTTGTAAAATGGCAGTTAAAATGTACTGATGTGTGAATTCTTGGCTCTTGTAAATATTTCTCTTACGGATTAATTTATTTCAAACTGTCTGCAGATTCTCACTCAGTGTGTCTTTGCTCTCTGGCCCTGAAGAGCCTCAGTCCTGTGGCGGTATTTTAAAGTGTGCGCACAGTGACAGGACTTTAAAACAGGTGTCTTCTGCCTCTGGACTTTTGCAATTTAGATCATCCACATTTCAGGTCTTTCCGGGGTCGACCAGACAAGACGAGTAACATTAATCAAGCCTGCTGCTGATGAAAATCGGCAGACAACTTTTTTTTTAAGTCAGCCAAGAAAAGGAAGGGGTTGCTCGGGTGGAATATTCCAAAAATGACAAAGGCAATTTTGGTGTGATGTCGTTAGATAGGAAGGAAATTAAAATTCATAGGATTCATAGGACTCACCGCAGCAATATTTGTCTTACTTATCTGTCTAGAAGCCACACATTCAGCGATATCTGTGAGTTGAGGGGATTTATTAGTAAACCAATTATCAACAGGAACTATACTCGGGATAAAATGGAAATATGCAGCTGTGTAAATCAACCACATGGTCCTTGAGTATCTGATTAGTCAAAAAAGAAAATGACTGGCTGCAGCTTCTTAAATCTAAGTGATATGCTACTAAATCATTTTGAGTTTCAGAGTGTTTGCTTGGACAAAAAATACAATTACAGATGCCACTTTTGACAAAAATGAGTTGGCATTTTGACTATTTACTAATGGAATAATTAATCAATGAATTTAAGCAACAGTCGGTTGATTCATTCATAATGAAAAGAGACATTAGTGGCATCCCTACCTTTGTATATTTCCCAGTCGAGACATCAAAGCTTCACATCACAAGTGAGCATTAAAGACAGACTTAATGGTGTAGAGTAAAGTGAGAATTTGAACGAGCTCTGATTTATTATTTTCCAATTAGATAAAAAAAATAATTAAACTATCCAATGGGGGTGGGAATCACCAGGCTCCCCACGATACGATAATATTGCGATACTTAAAGGTGACATATCATGCAAAATGCACTTTTGTACGTCTTTTATACATTCATATGTGTCCCCGGTGTTCCAGGGAACTCACCAAGTGTCAGAAAACACAACCCTCTCTCTTTTCCTCCATACCCAAATCTCTTAAAAAGGGGCTGCAACGGATCTGATACAGACTGATCCAGATTTGAACACTACTGTGACGTCACAGAAGTGGCGCTACGGCTATTGGGCCAACTCCACCAATCAGAGGAGACAGCCACGGACATTGCCGTTGGAAAGCGCTGGAGACGCTGTAGTACATATGCCAGGCCTGTAGATGGTGCTGTTCTCACAGAATCAGCCCATGCAAAGACAGTGTTAAACTGAGCGAAATGAGGAATGGCTAAAATGCATGATCTGTTTGGTATTTTGAAAAACAAAAAGTATAAATATGCCTTATATAGGTATGGTCCTACACTATATTATTCAAATATAGCATGATAGGTCAATTTTAAGCCACGATACGATAGTATTGCGATTCTACGATATGCGAAGTATTGTGATACGATATATTGCTCATCACATGGGTCATATCCATGTCCGTTTTCCCTTCCTAGTTAAAAAATGTATTTGCAATATGAATAGTTTATGTAAATAACCTAATTTGTGTTATTTGAACCTGAAAAGGAGATGGTATTGTTTTTGTTACTTTCATTGCAATTGTATACATGTCTTAACGTAACTTCCTGTTTTATATACGACCATCTTTTGGAGGGATATGCTACAGTTTATATACAAAAAATAAATATAAAAAAAGTGTATGTTATAAAATATCGATATTTGGCATCCGTGTATCGATACAATATTGCCACTCAAGGTATCGCGATACTATGCTGTATCGATTATTTCCACCACCCCTACTATCAAACATACTTTGATACCAGCAACCATTTTCCAGTCTCATTTTACTCATATAACGAGTAATATGTATGTGTAATATACATGTACAACAAGCCGTTTCTTGCACTACAGATGGACTGCTCTCCCCCCACAGTTCAGGGAGTTTAGAGCAGCACCCAGAGGGCATTAGTTTAAACTGGTAACCAAAGCTGTCAGATTTCACTTTGTTGTGCCTTGTTCGTGTGAACAACTTGTCTGCTTCTCTTCACTAATCTCCCCATTCTGTTTTACACTCCTGCCTGTTTTTTAATCTCCTTCTGGTTTAAAAAAAATACATTTTACATGGTCACATCCTGAAGTGGTTTGAAGAATACAGTTTTGATGTGGTGATGTTTCTGCTACAGCGGCATACTTTTTGCTTTCTTACTCAAAACTTCAGAAAAGAACTCCCCAATGCTTTCTCCAGCAGATACTGTGTGGACCTTAGTGCGTAAGACTAAAATGTATCTTCAAATCTTCCGAAATTAGCTTCAACTTACACCTTTTGAATCACTTGACCGGAAGAGAAACTGAACCAAAACCCGAGACATGTAGCATACGAACACAGGACAAATCAAATGTATTTATAGAGCCCTATACACAAATATCTCCACAGACTTGGAGATATGGATTCTTCTTGTGCTTGTTTTATTTTTAAAAGAACAGCAGGGAACCCACTCATCTTCAGAATTTCTGTCAATCACGCGATCAATGAAATCGAGGAGCGCTGGGTGTCTGGGCTCTTAATCGAGCTGTGTTCTTCTCAGGTGGTTCTCAGACTCCACTGGTGCGATTTAGTGAACTTTGGAGGGTGGATGCATAGTTCCATGTTTTCAAAAAGGACAGTATTTGGCTCAGAGGGGGTGGTGTAGATCAGAGATGGGCAAATGGCGGCCCGGGGGCACACTTTCACACTTTTGGTGTATCTGTGATACTTTTGACTTAAAAGTTTTGTTTTAACACTGAGTTCCTTTCAATTTGCTGTACTACATAAAGAAAACAACAATCTTTAACCTACATTGGTGATTTTGGTAGACTGGGTCCAGGCGCCCACATCTCTAATTGTAATCACAGCGGAGTGGTGTGTGGGATTGTTGACATCTTCCTGAGTAGCTTGCTTAACGATCAATGGGACAACTTGGCAGGCACTTTTACTTCTTTATTGATATTGTGTTTTGTGTTAACCCACGCTACGCATTTTAATTAGCCACAACATGTTAAATCCCCTCCGATGATACTGACTATTTAGAACTAACATTTTTTAAAAGGGGATCAGACTGTACTGCTAAACTCGCACTCAGACGACAATAAATTCTGATCTGCCGGAAATCCAAGTAATCCTCTTGACAGCAAGATCTTTCAAACCTTTTGTCAAACTGAAATCAATAAAACACGATCTGACTAAAATGTTTCCTGATAATGAGATTAGTCGAGGTTGGCCAATCTTTTTAAGGAATATTATTACCAGCGTTTATAGCATTTATTTTATAGTACTGAAAAATGTTAAGTGACGTGCTCCTTAAAATGATGTTGGCTAACTACAGTTATCTCTAGAGATACATGTTTAGTAGTCTCAATCTCCAATATGCAATATCAGAGACCGCACAGCCATATACTGTAAACACTATATAGAAAACAAATATTGTCTTAGATTTTGGATATTGTTATATTTCATGTTGTTTTTTCCTGGTTTTGAAGGCTCAATAACAGAAACGTATTGAGATTTTCTAGAATGAATCATACTGTTTTATTTGCCTTCACTGACTAAGTCTTTATTTGTGAATGCACCAATTATACATTATTGTTGTAATATTGAGGTAAAACGGTCATAAAATATAATTATATTTTGTAATTTCTCCACATCCCTCAGCTCTATTTGAAATACATATTAGTAGTAGTAGTATATTAATAGTATTTTTAGAGTTAACTAAAGACACAACAACACAAATCTATGAACATAGTGTATGTGAAATAAGTGACTTAGGTCCAATTATACAGAAACTCAATACATTTTGACATCGCTTTTTAGCCTTCTTCATTACACTGATTGGCATAATCAGTACAGAATGTACCATTCAACAGACATACAGAGAGATCGAAATGACGTTTCCAACAATCCCGAATGTAAAATGATACAGTATACAGATATGTATAAAAATATGTATAAAATATGTATATCCTATATACACAGTCAACCGACACATTTACACATATGCACACATTAAGATAAAAAAACACAACAATCAATATATACAAAATAACAGTCAGTTCAATATCAATATCTTTGGTGCAAGATTGTCCATAAAATGTGCATTTATTGCAGATCATGTCCACAGCAGCATGAAAAAAAAAGTGTGTCGATCACTCTGTCTGTAAACACAAACTGAGTAAGATTGACATTAAAGTTGACTTTGACTTCCAACACCATCAGACGTTGAACAATTTGAATCTTTCCCGCAGTATGTGAAGCTGATGAACTTCGAGGAGGAGATCCGGGCTCACAGGGACCTGGACGGCTTCCTGGCGCGGGCCACCATCCTGCTGGACGAGACCGCCGCCTCGCTGGACGACGTTCTGAAGAGGATGCTGCACAGCGTGGGCCAGGACAGCAACGCATCCGAACCCACCTGCAACTTCGAGGAGGTGATGAGCATGCTGTTCACTGACGCCGGAGCGCAGGAGGTCAACGGTAAGCAGATAAACCTGTCAACGTGCATGTAGAATCCAGCATGAGGGAAAAAGGGATGCATTCAACTCTTTAAACACAATAAGACAGAACTTTTACCATCAAGGCACCTGACCTAAAAACATCTGAAGTGTGGACATGTCAACACCTACCTGAAAATTAGCTTCAGCTCAGGCCCGGGAGCCCATTTGTCAGATTGACTCGCGAATGCTTCAAGAAGCTTTTAAGACCCAAAGGAGAGTTTGTGATGTTTGAAACGAGGCTGTCCATTTGCCCCGCGGCTTTTTGAAGTGGACACAAATAAAGCTCAATGCGCTGAATCCTGTTGGCAGCCATTAACATGTGCAGACATCAAACGTTTCACAGTGGTTGTGCTACATTAATGCACAAGGATAAGATACACATGGTTTTTATTTATTGATCAAAACCAGGGAAAACATCACAACATATATATTTTTTTAAAAGGAATCCTGTCTGTCCCCAAACCTGGTAGTAGTTCAATATGTGTCCAGGTAATTGTAAAATAAATTGAATGTGTATTAAAACAATCTGGGGCTGAATCTACAGCAATAGAGGGAACATCAACCCTTTTTTGGATGTCTTAAATATTTGCAAATAATCCTCTCGTATAAAAGCAGTTATTTACTTACAAAAAAATCAATATCATATAAATTGAACAATATTTTGTTGTAATTTATTTTATATTAAAACTAAATCCAGTTTCCCCCCGTCCCCGTCCCCGTCCCATTCCTGGTAGTAGTTCAATATTTTTAAGATAATTGAAAATGTGTTGGGTTATTCTTTAAAAAAAAAATGCAACATGGTGCCATTTTAAGATTGCAAAAATAATGTATTTGCGAAGATCGAAAACAGCTAAAATAATCTAAACATTTACCAAAATGGTTTGCACATTTATACATATCAATCTTCCTTTTTGGAAAATGTTGTTTGTTATTGTACCTAAAATGTTACAACATTTTCTAGATATAATATGCTAGACTCTATGCTCACCTTGCTCTCTTCTAAGGCATACATTCCTAATAAAGTGCACTTTAGTTTCTCCATTTCCCAGCCTGCAGACCCCTCTCACATTAAATCACTTGAGAGCAGGTCCGTTGGCTGAGCAGCAAATCCTCTTGGTTAGTAGTAGGTACAGTAGGTATTCTTTTAAAAAGGTTTATCATGGTGCCACTCTTTCTTGTTGACATCAATCAATGATAAAACCGAAAAATAATTAATTTGAGAAGGTTGAAAACAGCTAAGGTAATAGGGTAATTCTAACACATACATTTCCTATGAAGGGCCATATCGTTTCTGCAGGTTTGGCGATCATTTCCCAGCCTGCAAAGCCTCTTGGTTAAGGCGGATCTCCTCAGCCCATTAGAGAAATCTGCCCTCCTACATAACCGTATGTGGCAATTGTTGAAGCCCCGCTCCCTGCCAAAAGCTGCACTGAACATTCACCAATCAACCTCTGCTTTCTTTTTAGTTAACGTCAGTCCAGATTAAATGTTTCCAGCACATAAATCTTGCGGGCGGTGAAATGAGAGGGGTTTCCTGCCGTTATAAGAACATGTTGAGGTAATGGTGGTGTCAGGGCTGGCTGTCATGTATCTGCCTCCGGTGTTTTCCTGTCGTTCTGAGCTGGTGTGCGCAGTGGCTGATGGTTAGTCGGAGGTGGGTGGTGTGTGACACTCAACTCTGACAGATCGGGGAGGTGATAATTGACTTCTGTCATCGATCACTCACTTAGCTTTTCAAATGGCTCTCTGAGACTCTCAAGCTGTGGTGGCTGCGGCTACTTCACTGTTTCTCTCCCGGAATACTCAGAGGCAAAAGAAGAGACCTTTTTTTTTATATTTGAGGCTGCCATTTTAACTTAAAGGCTTCCTGCACACTGGGCTGTCTGGAAAATCAATTTGAGAATTCAGCAATATCTGGAGCTTTTACTACATTTGGAAATTCTATAAATCAGAATCAGGTTTATCACCAGGTAGGTTTACACGTACGAGGATTTTGACTTGGTGTCGTGGTGCATACATAAAAGTAAAACAAGAATTAAAAATACAGGTAGAGATTAAAAATATAGTAAAATATAACAGTAGGGCAAAAAACACAGTTGCAATTATTTGAACTGAAATTGCAATTTGCAATAAGGACTGCCTGGCATAATTCATCTCTTCTCTTTTCTGAGTTTAATGTATTTGTATGCATGGTCCTTGTTGAAATAAATACATTTCAACAATACATAATAACTTATAACTCAGGTTAATAGAGTAATTCATAATATCTTTATTATAATCCTCATTACCATTGAAACATATATTTTTAAGAGGCATCGAATGTGTTATATGAGTCAGTAAGTTCTGATATGTAGGTCGAGATATCTCTACAACGCCACACTATTTAATTAAAAATGGTGTTTAAACACATATTTAGCTTTTAACAAATATTGTGCTTCCTGTTTTTTTGAATAGTGCACTAGTCCAGATTGGGATTATGATAACATTTTTAATTTATTGTGCAGCCATAGTATAACACATTGTAAAATAAAGGAAAACACTTTATCATGAAAATGAATTGACGGCAATAGAGTGATAGTTGTAAACCAATGTCTGTCTGCAGAGTGTTGTCACGATACCAACATTTGGGTTTTGATACCGATACCAAGTCAAGAATTGCGATTCCGATTATTTTTCGATACTTTTCTTAAAAAAAGGGAAACAGTCTTAAATGTAATTATTGTGCTTTATTTCATACCAGAACCATAACCATAACACAAACTTTTAAACAATGAGAACAATAAATTAAATACATGACTAGAATTTGTATTAAATACAATTAAGCATCATCTATAAACAACTTTTTTGTTTTTCGCTTCTGGCGTCTTTTTTGTCAACAAGCCGAGGCGCAGCGGCAGTTGCACTCCCACTTGCAGCCATGCTTCTCGCTTTCTCACATGCTCTGGCAGATAGCGCGTGCACGAGAGAGGGGAGGGACTTAGAGCGTGCTTGAGAGGGGAGGGACTGCAGGCACGGCTGCAGTGCAGGGAGTGGAAGCAGAGCGCTGAACACACACGGCTCATTAAAACGGCACTTTCTCACGGAGTACCCCGTTATTCTTAAAGTACCGATACTAATGAAACGGAGGAATCGTAACGTTTTTAACGGCAGGGTTTCGCGGTACCTTTCAAGTATCGGTACACCGTGCAAAATATTTCCAAATGATCAGTAATAGTCGGTAATCACATTTGCATCCTTAACAAAGTGCTAAATTAGATTAATAGTCCTAGTTTTCATAAACTAATATCGTGCAAAAAAAAGTCGGTGAAATGCTGGAATAGGGATGTAGGGAATAGTAGATGGAAATGTGGTGATAATTAATTACGAGAAGAATGATGTAACAGCGCCACACTTATGCAGCAAATAATGACGACAAAGATGAGCTGTAGCTATTGAATACTATCTACAGATGGATTTAACAAACATAATTATTTACAGAATGAGCAGAACAAAAAGGAGGAAATTAGGTTACATTATCAAATATGCATTCATATCATAAAAGGTCTTTTTTCAAGCTATTATTTGGTATTTTTAATTATTTAATAGGAACATGCACCACTTCAAAACATGGATTCCTCATTCTCAAATCCATCTCTCCAGTATGTTGTAATGAGTTCCTTTCACTGACAGTGACATGTAGGACACCTGAATTAAAATCAAGAATATTCACACATGTCAGGATGAGGGGGGGGAGACAAAGGCCTTTGGGGAATACATTCATATTGCACGTAAGTATGTTATCGACAGGACATATCTCTTCAGGTATTAATTTCTGCCGTATCTACACTTACTCTGCTGCAGCGATATGGCTGGCTCATTTGGAGTGTAATACTGTACAGCTGAGAGATAAAGAGAACAGGGCCGAGATTATAACCGCCACAGTGAGAACGGAGAATTACCCAAATTAAAAAAGATGAAAAGCCCTCAGAGATAATTAGTCCTGCTATAACTTGTGCAGAGGAGCCAACTCAAGCTGTTTCTTTTTGGGTTCACTTTTGTCTTGGGATCCGGAAATGGCTACACACATTGTTCAGCGGGATAACGAACAGCATTGCTGATGATCCAATGCATTAATAATAAGAGCCAGTGGAGAAGCAATGGGATAATACACCACATACATAATCTCCTTTATGGCCCCACAACCGTGACAAAGAAGTACTTGTGTAACTATGCACATGTGATTATAATAAAACTAACTGTTTACTTACATTGAGCTAAATACTCCCAAACCATGGTTATGTATGATCATCAACAAGATGAACACCAAATAAATTATATATTTCTTAATTTGAAATGACAGATTACAGGGAATTAATCATTTACAGAATATTAGAAAACATTAAGAAAATATTATGTTCTGCAAAACGTAGTTAAACTAATGGGAAAATGACATTGAAATTAGTTTCAATGCTCCTCAAGACTGGTTCTGTATTTTACTGTAAATCAGATGAAATAAGACTTAAATATTCTTTTTTTTTTTATATATTACAGATTAGAAGGAATTATTTATTTACAGAATATAAAAGATAAGATAAGAAAACCCTTAAAATTCTCCGGACACAAAAATAACTTTTACTAACTCTAAGCCGGCCTCTAAAAAAAAACGTCCTGCTTTAAGATCCTCAGTAACTATTCAAACCAATAAATGATTATGGGACATTGAAGATGATGACAGTGCTTACAATAGTGATGAGCGCCTGCCACAGAATGACTAATCGTCAATATTTCAGTAATGATGTTTAATTGTGTTTCCCTCTCTTCCTCCTTGATGCTGTTAGCGGCTACCGTGCTTCATGCCCTGCTGATTGTGGGCCCTGTTTGTGATGACTGTACCATCATTTCTCCCTAAATTGCTGTCACCTTTGATCGATCTCACCCGCTTTCCACTTGGCCTCAATTTGCATAATCCTCCTGATTTTTTATTTTTATACCAGCTCAAATCAGACTGAAAAACATTCACATCAATTCAAAGCTGTAGAGGAAAGAGGGGGATCTCTTTTCCTAAAAATAAAAAGCTTAACAATGTCTTAAAAAAACCTTTAACTGCAATCATTTTCACATTTGATGATCCTTAATATCACATACAACCTGTTTAGTGTACCAAAAGTATGCATCTGTTGAGGCACAAGGATAATTACTTTCCTAACATACTTTGTGCTGATGCATGCTCATCGTCTGACAGGTGGAACTCTGAATATTCTGCATATGATTAATTCTGTTTCACAGGAAAAGGTGCGGTGAATTCCTGAATCAAGCCACCATGCCTTCTCTGTTATAATAACATATCTTTTCCAGGCCGACGGCATGACTTTTCACCGTGAAAATCTCTCTGTAGCGTTCTGCGGGAATGATCAGAATACTAAACTGGTGGCATTAATTCAAGCTCTTTTGCCACGTTGAAAAAATGGTGGCCACACATGTCATTTTTTCTCGTCTTGATCTCTTCATTGACGTATGGTTTCTCTACACACACTATCAGTGATAAAATCCAATTTTTGATAATAGCCTGTAGACGGTAATCAAGATAAGATCGCTCTGCGCCTAACAACGACGAGACATTGAGGGATTTTCTCTGGAAAATGATATTTAATATGCATGAGGTAAAGGAGGGCAGGAAATGAAGCTTCTGTTCAGCAGAGATATTTATGTGCGTGCCTGTTAACCAGAAAGTGTGTCGATATGTGTGTGTGTGTATTTCAGTGTCTTCGTTTGTGTACTATATTAGATTCTGGTCGCCTGTTGATCTGAAAAGGTGACTGAACTGACTCTGGTTTCTCCCCTTGGTTTTTTCTCCCTTTTTTCTCCACATGCAGACAAGTCTCAAAGTTTCGTTTTCTTTGATGATGGTAAGATGTGCTAATTGGATCTAAATGTCAGCATCAGCCGCCATGAGGCTGCAATCAGTGGTTTGCTTGTGTACCAATCACCATCAGTATGCCCTTTGTGTTCCCCTCCATGTTCGGGACTGGGTCGATCCATTGAGTCATCAAATGATTACAGACACCAGCAATCCGTCCTCTGTCACAGATATCGATGCCTCTTCAGATCTCCTCCAATCAACGTGACTCCTCCCTTTGTTCCATATTCATTTTACATCGATATCGTGATATGAGACTGGATAAGGTCTTGGATTTTGAATATTCTTAGTCTTTTCCTGGGTTCAACGGCTGCTCACCAGACTTGTAGCTTTACTTAGTAGTTTTATTTTTCTTTACATACATGGTCTATATATTACTGATGATCATTTAGCAATATTTAAAAATCTCCTTGTGTTTATTACTATGTTAGGGCATCGATGTCCAACCCTACATCGTCACAATTTATATTGAGGAATTTGGTCATAAATATTGCAATATGTTTTTCATATCGCCCAGCCCTACCTCTGAGAATACTTTGATTTCAAGGAGACAACTTTTACCTTTTTGGTAATAGATATATATTTCCTTGGCTTTTTTGGGGAGATTATTTACAAATGTTTTCAAACTGGTCTCTCAATTACAGTCGTTTGTTGGTGTACAAATTAAATCTTCTCCTTGTGTAATTATTTTGTGAAAGCATCAATGTCCAACTCTACGATATCTTCACATTATCGCTATTGAGGTTAGAGATATTTCCTTGGCTTTTCCTTTTGGAGATTATATATTCGTTTTCAAACTGATCATAAAATGTGAATTTAGCTTTTACAGAACTTGCCTTTGATGTCATATCCATATGGGGCATTGGTTTACTTACCATCAAAGCAATTTGTTTTCATGCAAGCCAATAGAAGATAATGACAACCTCTTTACATAATAAGGATCCACAATTGACCCAGTCCTTGTGGCCCTCTCATTGTGATGTGACATCAGTCGTATGTATGTGTGCTGCATGGTGATTGGCTGTGACGAATTCCTAATGTGCAGTGCCTCGTTTGCCACTTCTGTTAAGATCCTTCCTGTGTTTTAATCGCCTCCTTCAAAGTGCCCTCCACTCTCCACGCTTTGAAGGAAACCAATCATCCCCCCTTTGTGTGTGTGTATTCGCTGGAAGGTCTACCAATGGATGCGATCAAAGTTAATCTTTAAGACGTCATAAGATCATCGGGATTCACTGAGGTCTCCTTGCCCAAAGGCTCATGGCTGTTTCAGACACTGACACAGAAACAAAGAACCTCAGTGTGTGTGTTGTACGTCTATCACTGTAGATTTCCCGCTGATGTTAGACTGGTGCGTCAGCCAAAATAAATATTAACATCAGTGTTTTTGAAACGCTTAAGCTTAATTGATTTTTCTCTCTCTCTTGTTTGTGACAGAGTGGATTATTCACGTTTGATTTACAGAAATTCCAATCAGTTTCCCCCCCCCCCCCTCAAACCAAACCTTGTGAATAATGCAGTAAAGAAAAAAAAATCCAACAAACATCCACAGAGATCAAAGGGTCCAATCCAGCCATCCGGTCTCGCCTCCCTCATATTTTTTCATCACTTTCCATTGAAGTTTGTCACATTTGATATGCTGCATCTGTGGTTTCTCTTTTCTCCCTTTCTGTGTATGGAAACGGTGGTGCTTGCATACCAAAAGCTGATGAAACCATGCAGAAATCTTCACTTAAGTGACAAGTGTCAAATGTGCAAGTCTTAATTAGTCTGCCACTTGATCACATAAGAAACCTTACTCACACACTTCCCACATATTCATAGAGGAGAATTCAGGGCATTGAGTTTCATTCCTTTCTCTGAAGAGGTTAAAACTGACTGAGGACAGTAGGTTGGAATGACCTCTCACACAGAGAATATTGATCGTTTGTTTCCAATTTTAAGTCCTCCTATCAAATATTTATTTATTTATGGATGCTTTAACCTTCATTGCACAGAAAAAAAGTCCATGTAAAGTTTGACAAACAATTTATTTGTTTCTCCAAACTCGCCTTGAATCTCAGTTGAAGTTGTGAAAACAAACAGGATTTTTACCATCTTTGCAACCACTGCAGAAGCGATTCGTCGTCCAGTGTTAATTTTTCACTGATTGATACTTTAAACCTCACGTACACCGTTGATGGAGTTGTCAACTTTTATGAGGAAACATGTTTTTTTTCAGATTCATGGCAGATACAAAAACAAAATAAAAAATGTAATCACAAAACTCACAACTCTCGACCTTAACTATTCATTCAGTCGTTTTGTAAAAGCTTGCCACGCTTAGTGATAGTGATAGTCAACCCTGAACACCTGCATTCATGCTTTGTTCTGGCGGTTGAATAATTTCCAATGCTAAATCTCTCTCACTTAGAAACACAAAATGAATTGCCACTGAAAGATATTGAAGTATGAAGGCTAGCAGTGTGAGCTTCTCTGGTGGTCTGACATGTATCCTGTTGATATGGAAGACCACAAAAACCCCCTCGCACATTTATGTTTCTGTCTCCCATATCTTCACCTCTCTCTCTCGTAACATCTACTTTTCATCACATTTCACTCTTCTCTTTATCTTTTGATCTTTTCTTTTGTTCTGTTTGCATGGCCCTCTCTTTCTATCCCTCCCCTCCTCTCCTCACTGACGTCAATAAGAAATTGGATGGTTTTTGATTATTACATGGCTGTCAGGCTTACTGCTATTAATTGAATTGAATCCCAGTCCATCTCCTTTACTTCTCCATCCCTTCCCTCCCTCTCTGTCTCCCTCCCCCTTCTTCTTTTCACTCTCATTTTCCTTCTTGTTTGTTCTTTGTTTTTGCTATCATTTTTCTCCCCCCTTCATTCCCTTGGTGTTCATTTGCCCCTGTTTCTGCTTGCATTTCCTCTCTCTCAGTTTCGTGTCTCCTCCTTCTCGTGTCTCAATATTTCTTCCTTTTCCTCCCGCCTTTTTCTCCCGCTCTCTTCCGCCCTCACGTGCCAGCTTTTCCTTCCCCTTGTCATTTCTCTTTCTCTACAGGCTTCTTTTTATCCTTTCTCTATACCCCTCGTGCTCTTGTCTCTCCCCCCCCCCTCCTCTCTCTCCTCTCTGATGCTGGCTCTCACTCCTTGAGCACTGTGATACTGTTGTCATGGTGACGCCCATCATTTTCTGGCATGAATGGAGGACAGTTTATTGATGAGACTGCAGGGTAAAAGAGAGAGAAAGAGAGGGTGATGGAGAGGAAGACAAAGACAGACGGAAAGAAAAAGGGGAAACCAGTGGCAGGGAACATCTGAATGATATGGAAATGATCGTCCCCGCTGCTCACCATACAAAACATTTCCACTCGGTAATTTTCTCAGTGCTGATGAGTCGAGAAAATTGCGAGCTGAAAAACGCTGAATCTTGTCGAGGGGTTTTAGGATAGTCGGGGTTGCTGGAGAATATCCCCCCAAACACTATTATCCATCCCTGTGAGTGTGAGAAAGGAGATTCCTCTCTTATTAGGAAGCAGTGAGCTGGTTCCCCCGTGTGTCCCTAGCTGCCCGTGTTTAATGATTTGTCCTGTTGTAAACATGGTCACAATAATGTGTTTTTGTTTCATCTGCGAACACGGGCGTTGGTGTTATCCGGGGTCTGATGGACACTGTCATTAGTTTGTTGTTGCTGCGGTGTTTGCACACAGTGCAGACTGGCAGAAGCGATTAAAGCAGAAGGCGAGCTTGTTAGAAACTTCTGATGTAGACATCACATTGAGAGGCTTGGCACAGCAGACAGAGATGCAGACAGAGACACAGACTTCTATCGAGAGTTTTTAGGCATTCAGCTCACACCATTATGCTGGATGAAGAAATCAGAGCCAGTTGTATATATTTAAACAGCATAAATGCGGTAATGAATGTGTACATGTTTAGGATAGTTTAAGGCAGCTAACAATCATTTCGTGTACGAGAAGGATTTAACAGTGTAGCAGAGAATAAGAACATGTGTGGATAAACTGGACTGGAGGTGGATCTCATCTGACTTGTTTTTGACCTCTGACCTTTCCCGTACAGTGCACCTGCTGTCAGAGACGATCCAGGGAGCTACAGCCACCGCCACCGGCATCCAGTACCAGCAGTCCTGGCTCTGCATCCTGTAAGACATCATGTGTCCGTTGAAATATTGATGTAATACAAGAGGTTAACCAACAATAATCTATTCAGACTTTGTGTGAATTTATAAATGTATTATAGCATCTGAAATGAAAAAACAATCTGCCTCTCCCGCTGTTAGTTACATTCAAATCAAATGGAATATTTGTGGTTTGAGATTTTGCTTAAGAAACAGTCTGTAGGCATCACATTTTATTTTACAATTCGTAGACTAACCAATCAATATATAATTTGTAAAGGGTTTTGGAATAAAATAAAACTTATTTTAATCCTGATAATATCAGTGTTTGAATAATTGTTTGTCATTTAAAGGTCACATGTCATGGCCATTTCCACTGATCATAATTCCATTGTTGAGGTATACTAAAATAGAAAAATACTGTGCAATTTTCCAAACTCACATTGGTTTCGCATACAGCATCTCTGTAAAGTATGTGTATTCAGCAGTATTCACTTTCTCCACTAAACGGCTCGCTGCAGCTCTCCCCCCTCCGAGCGATACACAGCAGCCAACTCCTGAACACACGTCACACCCAATAAGTGTGGCTTGATAAAAGGGGCTGCAACGGATCTGATACAGACTGATCCAGATTTGAACACTACTGTGACGTCACAGAAGTGGCGCTACGGCTATTGGGCCAACTCCACCAATCAGGAGGAGACAGCCACGGACATTGCCGTTCGAAAGCGCTGGAGACGCTGTAGTACATATGCCAGGCCTGTAGATGGTGCTGTTCTCACAGAATCAGCCCATGCAAAGACAGTGTTAAATTGAGCGAAATGAGGAATGGCTAAAATGCATGATCTGTTTGGTATTTTAGAAAAATAAAAGTATAAATATGCCTTATATAGGTATGGTCCTACACTATATTATT
>NW_011353308.1:39288-41245 GCF_000735185.1 Notothenia coriiceps
CTGCAGGATTGAGTGTGGAAAGCCTCTGCAGAATATTTATGTGTGAACATTAACATATATGTTTGTGTGTGTGTGTGTGTGTGTGTGTGTGTGTGTGTGTGTGTGTGTGTGTGTGTGTGTGTGTGTATGATTGTCTGAAGGTGATCGCAGGCTCACTGAGCACATTTAAATACTGTCTACCTGTTGCTGCGGAGAGAGAGAGGTTAATCTATGGAAATGAAGGTGAGGTGAGGCGGTGACATTTATAAAAAACCTCTTCCTTCTCCCTCTGCTCTCCAGCTGCAACGTGAAGTATCTCCAGAGGCGTCACGTGTGCATCTCCCGCCTGGAGAGGCCACAAAACTGGGGGGAGAACTGCTGCGAGGTCCGCTATGTCATCCTGATCCTCGCCCCATCCAAAATGGTAACTGCCGCCCCCCCGAGGGTTGGAAATGATACGGGGGGGATTTATGTCACTTTGCTGCATTACTGAGACATTTGAAGACCAACTTGTTTGGCATTTATTAATGTATATTCTTACATTATCTACCGTATTTGTCCTTGCCTTTAGCTACTACTCTCATTTAACTAAAATGTCCTTCTTTATGAATTTGCTTTTTAATTTCTTCAATGAATCACTAATAACGGACTGTGAAGAAATGTTTCTTTTATTTCCACAGCCAGTCTTTTCTCTATTAGCAGAAGTGTTATAGTCATGTAAAGTGTGTTAGCTGCAGGTGTATGGGTTTGTAAAGTCCATCTCACTGTAATCATCCCTAATTGATCATTTGCATACCCTCCTGCTTTCATCTACTGTAACTAAAAGGAACATGTGTATTAGTTCCAACTTTTAATGTTATTCTCCTATTGAAAATTCTGGTCCAGTCTGCCACCTGTCATGAGTCCAATTAAGTTTTGTTTGCTTAAAAGAATGCCCAGTTCTGCATGAAACTATTGAATGGATAAGGATCACTATATTTCTGCGTTTGCATATTTTCACACCCAAATGTGCAGACTAGTTTTCAACAGGATTGTATGGCTCCATGCCTCTAAATACCTGTTGTGTTGTTTCCTTCAAGAAGACCATAATCACATGTTAGAAACAATCATGTTGCGATGATGACAGTTTGGAAAATGGTTTTAGTAATTGAAACAGAAATGAACCACAGTATTTACATGACATGACATAATCAAACAATTAAACCACAGAATGCTACTACATTTATTTGAGAGGCTCTGTCAGGCTGTGTTATATGGGTGTAGTAACAGTGTAATTATGGTGTAATATGGGGGTCTTTTTGGTGTTACATGGGTGTAATATGGTTCTAATATTAGTGAAACGTTGATGTGATGACAGTGTAACAACAGTGTAATAACGGTGTATTATGGGTTTAAAATGGGTCTAATAACAGTGTAACCTTGGCTAATAAGGGAGTAATATGGGTGTAAGGTATCAAATCAATCAAATTTCCAAAAATATTGACTGCCCATTTAAGGGTGAAAGAAATATAAATCTTAATTTTAGGTTCATTTGCTTCCAGTTCTTCTTGCGTTTTATATTTCAATTCACTAAAATATAGGAAGTGCTTCTGAACGAGCAGCTAATCTGTCTGTTGAACTGAATCCAATCCAAAGCCCTCGCAGCGTTTTGTGTGGGCGAGAGTGTCCTGGCCGTCGGGTCACTGTTGAGCAGTATTGCTGTTTCTCCTTCAGCCTCTGCTGTTGCCAATGGAGATCCACATATCCTGTAATACAAACCCTTCTCTCCCATCAAAACAAGAACTATTTCTTCTTCCCATCAAACCACTCAACCCTTCTGTCCTCCACTGCTTCATCCTGAGCTTTTAACACACACACACACACACACACACACACACACACACACACACACACACACACACACACACACACACACACACACACACACACACACACACACACACACACACACACACAGAACGACACGACGACGACACGA
>NW_011353308.1:41285-56788 GCF_000735185.1 Notothenia coriiceps
ACAGACACACACACACACACACACACACACACACAAACTCTCTCTCTCTTTCTCAAACGCAGGCATACACACACACACACACACACACACACACACACACACACACACACACACACACACACACACACACACACACACACACACACACACACACACACACACACACACTGGATGTATCTAATACATATGTAAAGACACAGACACACACACGCACACACACACACACACACACACACACAACGAACAACACACACACACACACACACACACACACACACACACACACACACTACACTACTACTCTACTACTACAACACACACACACACACAACTACACACACACACCTTCTGTCCTCCACTGCTTCATCCTGAGCTTTTAACACACACGCACGCACACACACACACACACACACACACACACACACACACACACACACACACACACACACACACACACACACACACACTTCACTCTCCCATCTTCACATGGCACTGATTGTTGTTCCTCTCTCGATTGGAAACCTCCAATCCTACACCGCCTCTCTGCTATAAAAAAGGGATTTCTTCATGCTGGGCCTACTTTTAGTGCGGTATCCCCCACTAAGAACTCAATTTTCCCGACCCACCATCAAACTGTGGAACCACCAGGGGGCTGGAGTGACCCTGGCAATCAGCGATGCTTCAGCTAACTGCATCGGGTTTTCTGTTTGTTTGTTTGTTTGTTTGTTTGTTTGTTTGTGTGGCTCTGTTTTCCCTTTGTGTCCTTGCCTGTTTTTCCAAATACTTCCAGCGCCCTCCTTGCCAGTCCTGCAGGCAGCAATCACAACCACTAATGGCCTTCTCGCAGACATTAATCTAAGCCCCAAGGAAACATAAAGCACTGTTATGTCTCAATGAACCTTGATGGGCACTGGTTCTGCGACAAGAAACCTTTGAAGGGGCATGATGATAATTATAATGGGAATTCCTTTGGTGGGCAAATATGTGTAATCATGTTGCGTGTGAGTACTTCCATCACACACCATTTAGAAAGCTTCACGGCATTTGTGGCTTTTTTAGTTGTCTTTAGCCAGCGTGAATGTGCTGAACAGACGTGACCTTTCTTTAAAAGTGCTGTTTCTCATTCACTGTTGCCCTCAAAGAAGCTCCTCTAGCTCCACTGCTAGTTGAACAAGCTTCCCTCAGTCTTTGATGTTGATCACAGTTGGCTACATTTCTACACACACACTTTCCCAGTTTCTCTGGTTAATCAATCTAGTGACCTTCAAACCAAGAGGATAAATCCAACTGAATATATTGTTCTCTCCACTTTTCCTCTACAAGCAGGTCGCATTTCTCAAATATCAGCATTGAGGAAACTACGTTTTGACCCTTATTGTTCCTAGTAGATTCCAGTAGAAAAGCATTGTTGATCCCATTAATGTTCCACTACTGTCACCATCAGGTGGATATGTCAATACAGCTATTTGATGGTATCATGAAATGCACACATGACATTCATTCCCCCTCATTTTCACTTGATTAATTGTAATGATCCAATGACTGAAATCAAATCATCGTCTCCTTATTCAACAATTCGGAAGATGTTTCGCATTATGGGCCCGTTTAAGAGAAGCTAATTGTTTGGATAAACACACGTAGTAATGCAGCGTGACATTATTCATGCTCCTGTTGATTAGTGCTTAATTTACGTTACAAAGGTAGGTTAAAGTGAGTCACTCGAGGTTTCACAGGATAAACAAACATCTCAATAGGAAAAACATTTTCACCCTGACATCCCACATACACAGACTTTGGTGCCTTTTGTACACTTCTATTTCCTTAGAAGTAGAGGGTTACATAAAACAATTAAATATGTGGATTATACATACATTGAAATGCATTCTTTTTTGTAGGCACACTCTAACAGTGAATGAGAACAAACCCGCAGTCGAGCTGAAGGTGCTTTATTGTGAAAGCAAGCCTTTACATTCATCGAGATCCATTCTCTGGGCTCTGGTTGATATTCAGTCACCACTGTGAAAAAGCTTAAAGGCTTTAGTTACTCTGTTTGCTGCAGCTGCTTCTGCTGCACGCGCTGAGCCCCTCCATGTCGGTATCATCATTCCCTGGCACACCGTCTCAGAGCCTCCCAGGACATTATTGCCATCGCCCTGTGCCTTGTGATGGTATTATTTCCAACAGATGTGGGATTATGGACGAAAGCGCCCCAAACCCCCGACTCCAAACCTGTCCGTTTGCTGAAGCATGATGTTTACATAGTCCTTATTATCAGACCAGATTCTATATATCCAGTACTGCATTGGAAATAGAAGCATGAGTTTCAGTGCATTGCATTAAATATGTTTTGCAAGTAAGAGATATTCAATAATGGCATTTTAAGTTGTGATTGCTTATAGATTGCAATATCATGATGGAACACATTTTGAATTGAAAGGGAAATTATACATGAATTGACCGGGTGAAAATGTTTTGGGCAAATTAAATACCAGGAAAACAAAGGAATTATTACACATCGATTTAAAAATAAATAAATATATATAACATTTCTAATAGTATTTATGACAGTATATAGTGATCTAGATTCTAGACCAATAATTTTTTTAATTGTGATATTTTGACCTTTTTAAGCCATACATTTGAATAAAAAAATGAAGCCGCAGTTATCTCGACTTTTGTTTAAACATTTACTGACAAGTAAGAAAGAAAGGTTTGAAACTTTGAAAGGTAGAAGTAAACCTGCAGGGAAAGATATTTTGACTTTGTGATTCCCTTAAGATCTACAAAGCGTTGCAGCATCTTTCAGCTTATTGTTTTAGTTTACTAAAACGCTACATTACTCTTTTTTAAATTACCTCAAAACACAAACCATTGCCATTTTCCACCTCATGAGGCAGCTGTTTTGTATGCTAAAGCTTTGAAAAACACAACCGTCTTAATCGTTACTGGCTAAACAGCAAGATATTTCCCTTGCATGATGGTGGAGACCAAAACTGAGCGAAAAGCAGGATGAAAATTCAACTTAAATTCATCAGCTGGACGCAACTCGTCAACTCGTTGCATAAAAAAGGAACTATTAAGCCATTAGGTTATAATATGTCAGTGTTGTCACTACAGCTACATGTTATTGGTTTTACATTGGTTTAACAACCGGCCATCTTCACACTGCATCACCTCTCCCTTACAGAAAAGCACCAAGACAGCGATGGAGCTGGGCAGGACGTTCGCCACGCTCTTCTCCGACATCTCCTTCAGGCAGAAGCTCCTGGAGACCAAGACCCAGCAGGAGTTTAAGGAGGCGCTGGTGTTCCAGAGGCACCAGCTGACGGCAACCCTCCAGCAGCCCACCGCCCTGGGGAAGGAAGAGACGGACCCCCGCAGTCAAAAGCCCCTCGAGGTGGGCACCAGCTTTTATATGTGTGTGTGTGAGAAGCATATCCTGTGTAGACAACCTTTCAGTGTAAGGTGATGAGGCACATTTCCACACTTTGTAAAGCACCGTCTATTCACATTATGATGGCATTATGAGTCATTTCCAGTGCCCTGAGATGAGGCTTCGTTAGCACTCACTTCCTCTTCATGTCAGACTTAATGTATTTCCCGAAATCTTGTCCTCCTATATCTTCCTCCTCACCTTTTACCTACGTCTCCTCATCTCATTTCTATACAGCGCTCTGAATAGATGAACTATGCACATTCATTTACACATTTCAACTTTTTTTTTGACCCCGCTTCCAATTCTTTTTTCATTTATAACACCCCACCTCCTCCTCATCCTCCTCATCATCATCATCCACTTCCTCCTCTTCCTCCTCTTCGCTCGGTTGGCGTGATTTCTCCATCTTTTCCCTCCACCTAATCAATCAGCGTCAACTCCTGCCAGGCCTCCTCAGTGGGCAAATGACCTTACATCTCTCACAGTCCTGTCAGATCTCCCCACCCTTTAGCTACATGTACACACACACACACACACACACACACACACACACACACACACACACACACACACACACACAGGGCTCCCTTGTAATAATAAATGGTTCCATGATGTATGAGGATTTAATGGATGAACAGTCCTTGTTGAGCAAGCGTGTGTGGCTTCATAAAACAAGCCGGTGCACTCAGGGAGAAAAGCAGAGATGTTGATGTTGTTTTGTTTTCAGGTTGTTAAAAAATGCTCCGTTCTGCCAAAAAACTTCAAAAGTCTTTCGGATGACGAATGAGGCAGGAGTGATTTTCCTAGGGGCTTTTCTTACTCGCACACACACCTTCGTCACCCCTAGTTGTGTAATGCCATGTTCAACAAGAAAATGAAACATTCGGTAATTAGATCATTTGCTTAATAAGCTCAGGAAGGACTGCTCATTTGCTCTAACGTGTTTAACCTTAAAGCTTATGTTTTAAAGAAGCACTTTATGTCTCTCTCTGTGAATCACGTGTTTCTTTCCCCAGCGTCTTCCTCTTGACATCTCTAAAAATAATCTTCCATCCCTTGCAGGTAGCTGTCATCTCTTAGTGATTCTTGATCGTTCAGGGATCTTTTTTTAAATCTACACAAAATGTAGTCCCGCTGATCTGCTTACTTCCTTTTGGATTACGCAAGTGAAGCTTTCCTCGGACTATCTCGATAAGTTTTATGATTTCAAATCAGCTTTCCGAAAGCCTCCTGTGGAATCACCAGGGTCTTAGCTGAATCATCAAATGGTTCATTTTTCATTTTTATTTCATTGTCCATACAGTGCACCATGGAATAAAGTTTATGAGTGGTATACAGCCTCTGGCATTTTGTGATGTTGCAGGCTTGGGGGTCACCATTAAAAATGATCAAAATGCCTTGGAGCAAAATGTTAACTTTGCAAAAACGTGATACACTAAAAAGGAAAACGGAACTCGTTTTTGAAAAGCTGGTTACGGTTTCTCCAAATGGGATAAAAACTAGTCCTACAAATACCAACCAGAGCCACCTATAGGCGAAGAAAGAAAATGCTTCTGCCATTGTAACGCCCACATTTGCACAAACAATCAATGAGTGCAGTTTTGCTTCCCTTTATTTGAAAATGTCTACCTAGCAAAAAAGGTAAATATCATAATTTTTGTTCTCACACTTTGCTGTGTTTTCCCTATCAAACCCAAACGCTTTATCATTATTAAAGTGAAAACTCCAAAAAACTATATAACAATACAATTTCGCTTATGCCTGGAAACACAAAAAACCTTTGAAGATTGTGTTATCTAATATATAATGTATTGCTGTTTCTAAACAACAACAGATGTGTAAAGTTTAACATTAATATATTCTGCGCCAAACACAGAGTCAACCCACATTGCAAAATCACTCAACCCTTTTTTTAATAAGCAAATAAAATCTGCGTCTGTTGATGGTTCAAACTGGCATGTTTACTCCTACAGATTACCGCTGATACTTAGCCACGTGTGTGTAACCTTTCCTCTTGTGTCCACAGTATAAAGACTTCTTAAGAGCCGGCCGGGGGATTTACGAGGACCTGTGCCGCCGCCTACCTCACTACCCCTCCGACTTCACAGATGGTGAGCTGGCCCTTCTCGTAGTGAGAGTGACTCATCTTCCTTAATGTGCCAGGGTGCTCTGGCAGCTCCTCAATTGTCTGTCACCCTTTGCCTCGGACACCCCTGTGCTCCATCTGTGTCACATCGAGCGTTGTCTCCTGCTAAAATGTCTTGCTGCTCCAATATGGTCCAATATCAATGTAATTTCCCAGGTCATCAGGCAAGCATATTGCGCTGTACATTGCAGAGTGGAGGTTTTATTGACTCTTCAAATCCTTCTCTATCCGTGAAAAGGTTTCTGTCATCAGTCAATTGAATGTACACGTGTTGCTTGACCTTTATAAATTAGCATTTATATATATTTCTATACAGTATGAATATGTTTCTGTTTAGCAGTAGCAACTAGAGATGCTTCCAAATTTCAAGGAATAATTTCACTCATTTATGGAGAAGAGAGTTTTTGCGGCTGCTCTCTTTCAGTCGCTACTCATTTCATAAGATCCAAACATGTACGTATATCAGGCTGTAAATAAAAAACAAAGATACTTCTGTCTTGTGAGGGTCATCAGATAATGATAACTGTTTAAATGATAACTGTTTAAATTTGATAGATGGATGGATTTGTTTGATTAATGTTTAAATGATAACTGTTTTATTCCAAAGCAAGTTATCTATCATTACGATAGCGAACTGCCCTTAAAGTGGCCCTATTATTCAAATTTTTTATTTTCTACCTCTGCTGTGACATGTCTCCATGCTTTAATGTTCGAAAAGCTCTTTATTTTTCTCATACTACCTGTGCTGCAGCACCTCTTTTCACCCTCTGTCTGAAACCAGAGCCCAGTCTGCTCTGATTGGTTAGCTGGACGGCTCTGTTGTGATTGGTCAACTTCTTAGGTCAACTTCTTAGCGGAGAGTGTGTGGGAGAGAAACTCCCTCTGGAGAGAACTTGGGGATTTTAGCCTCTGCAGACCATTTACATGCACTAAAACCTATATAACACAGTAGGAAAGGGAAAACCCAGAAAACATAATGCCTCTTTAAAAAATTGCACACAACCCAAACACATAGCTCATGTTTTAGTTTTTAAAGGATAGTATTTAGTATAAGCCTTTGTAAAATAGTTGTACTCGATGTTTCCGTACTGCTGAGGCCCTGAATGATGTTGTCTGTTAATGTTTTTGTCACCTCGAAATTAAAGCCTCCTCCGCTCCATTATGAGGTGAACATGACTCATGTGTTTGTGTTTTTCTCCCCTCAGGTATAGTCGGCAGTAATAAAACTCTGCTGAAGTACATGACCACCGCCATCTTCCTCTACATCGCCATCCTCCTCCCCGCCATCGCCTTCGGATCCCTCAACGACGAGAGCACACGTGGGGAGATAGGTACGAGCATGTCTGAACAGAGTTGGGAGGTTACTTTGAAATGTCTTCCGTTACAATTGCTAGTAACCTGTACAAAAAAAACGACTGGTAAAGGGTAGTGACAGCTGTCTATGTAGATAGATGGATGGATAGATAGATAGATGGATAGGATAGATGGATAGATGGATAGATAGATAGATGGATAGATGGATAGATAGATAGATGGATGGATAGATAGATCGATAGATGGACAGATAAATGTATAGATAGATCGACAGATAGATGGATGGATGGATAGATAGATGGATGGATAGATAGACGGATAGATGGATAGATGCATGGATAGACGGATAGATAGATGGATAGATGGATGGATAGATAGATGGACAGATAAATGTATAGATAGATAGACAGATAGACAGATAGATTGTCACGGTTTGTGAAACAAGCAGGACCCAAATGCAGATTTAAACTGAAACTTCCTTTATTTCAAGGCTATGAGATATATGTACAATGACAAAAGCAGAACTAGTCAGGGACAAAGGACGAACCGACCAAGACAGACAGAAAACCCAGAACTTAAATACACACAAGACTCAATCACACAACAAGACACAGGTGAGGAGGGAGGAGAAAACACAGGGACCCAGGTGAACATAATCAGACAATTAGACACACCAGGGAAACTAATGACAAGACAATAACCCAACTTGTCATTAGTTTCCCTGGTGTGTCTAATTGTCTGATTATGTTCACCTGGGTCCCTGTGTTTTCTCCTCCCTCCTCACCTGTGTCTTNGCTCAATTTAACACTGTCTTTGCATGGGCTGATTCTGTGAGAACAGCACCATCTACAGGCCTGGCATATGTACTACAGCGTCTCCAGCGCTTTCCAACGGCAATGTCCGTGGCTGTCTCCTCCTGATTGGTGGAGTTGGCCCAAAAGCCGTAGCGCCACTTCTGTGATGTCATAGAAGTGTTCAAATCTGGATCAGTCTGTATCAGATCCGTTGCAGCCCCTTTTTAAGAGATTTGGGTATGGAGGAAAATAGAGAGGGTTGTGTTTTCTGACACTTGGTGAGTTCCCTGGAACACCGGGGACACATATTCATGTATAAAAGACGTACAAAAGTGCATTTTGCATGATAGGTCCCCTTTAAATGACGATACATTATTTTCTGCCACTAGGGGGCTCTCAAAGGATGAGTTTGGTGTGGCGTCGCAGATAATTGGAGTTTGTCATTGGAGTCAACTTTTTGGTTTGTTTTAAGACCATTTCTTCACAAAAGTCTCCTTTTCTCCAAAACAAATGGCATCTATGAGTGAATCAGGTAGAAACAGTAACATTCATTGTGTTTTCCCTTGCAGAAACAGAGTGGAACGGCTGCGAGCTAAAGGCTAATGTTTTCTCTGTTAATCTGACAACTTGAGAGCTAGATGTTCAAGAAGTTTTTGATCAAGAGCTGAAATATTCATAGTGTCATCCTCTCCAAAATAACATACGTCATTAAAAGTGTGTGGCAGCTAGTTTGCTTAGCATTATGTCTGTTAACTAACGATCCAGACATCCAATTACTAAAAATCTAGCTACAATCTTCAGTTAACAATGTCCAGGATCTAAAAGGTGTATCGTCAAAATGTGGCTGACGATAACCGTGACGCTACACTAAAGGGATGTTTCCTAGTTAAAAACTGTTACTGTTCATTTTAAGGATATCTTTGATTTTAACATATAACATTGCTGAAGTCTTTTCTTTTTTTATGCAGGAATTGAATGTAGCCTACTGTTATGTAATTGTGTAACTTTCAACATCTGTATGATTTATCTCTGTGCTGGCAAAAATAACAACTGTAGTTTATTGAACTTGACCAATGACATTTATCCTGATTAGGGATGCCAGAGACTGACCATGATCAAATTCGAAAATCGGACAGCCCTGGCGAATATTAATCGATATTTGGCTTCCTCCAAGTTTACAGGTAAACAAACTGGTGGTGTGACCAATGGCCATTTACAATTATTAATACTATTACTATTATTAGCATTAGTCTATATTTTGGTTGAAACTAAGAAAAAAAAGAAAAACATAAACAATAATAAAAAAATATATAAATAAAATCGAATTTGAAAAAATAATTTTTGATTATGGAGACCGTAAGGAATATTCGAAAAATCGAATAATCGCTGGCATCCCTAATCCTGATACCCCTATTAGATCTACAGGATAAACAACTCACCAACCATAATGTAAGTCTCCTTCTTAAGTGAGCATCATGTTGAAGGTTGAGATGTTAAACTACAGTACATATGCTTTTAGAACTATTTAAAAAAAATTGTATAACAGTAGAAACCATTCTGATCAACACTTTCTTTGCAGAGAGTGAAACGACCTGAATGCGGCTCCTTCTGCATGCCGTTTCATCAAACCAGAAGAAAGTTATGGGGCAAACAAAGTTGTACAGGAGACTGGTAACACACTCATATTCATGGTACTGCAAACTATTTAGGATGGAAAGTGTACACAAAATGGCATAGGTTAATGTTATGGTAATGGAATATGAGCTAGGAGCGTATTCTACAAATGGTTTCTGAAAATTGAACTACAGCGCCAGCAATCTCCACGACTACATCGCGTTCAAAATAAATTACATCCAGCTATCGTCATCTCATTTGTTGCAAATTAAATTGTATAAAATATTTATGATATAGTGCAGTTAAGGCGGGAGAGGGGGTGGTTTGGCTGCAGGCTGGGTTTGAAAGCTGGATTGATTCATTTACTACGAAGTATCTCTGCCTCTCAGTCTGCTGAACCACCTAAAAAACTCTGCTTCTTACTTTTAATTGGACAAAATACTCATTTATTATACATGCAACAAACTTGAAAACAATGACTGTTTATTTTTGATAAGTTAATAAATCAAATGGTTGCTTCTTGGCTCTCATGTATGGTTTATTTTTGAGAGAATTGTCTATCCTGCACCACTATAATAACCAAAAGTATGGCTTGTTCTTCATTAAGTGCTGGATTTATTGAATATAAATTACAGTGTTAATCTGCAAACAGACGATAATACGGAAAAATAACTAAGGACATTTTCAATCAAATTGACTAAATGATCAGTTGAAGAGATCTAATTAGCATCAGTCAACAAAGAATTCTCCAGTCGGGGAAGCCACACTAATTAGTGAGCTGCAAATGTATCTAAAAAGTGTGGATAATCGTTTCCAAAGTGTAAATCTGGGGCATTTTTAATGATTCTCTCTCAGTGCAATTGGCTTTTTGAGAATGACACATGAATTTGAGGCTGTACTGGTGGAGGCTCTGACGGCAGGTATGATGCTGGAGTCAGAGCGGACTATAAAATATTGAATAGCAAAATGACAGTTATGTGGGAAAAACATAAATGGGAGACTGTGAGAGAGACATTTATGTGAGTTCATAGAAAAGAGGTATTTGCTGTGTGTTTGGGAACTTACTTTTGACTGTGCCTTTCACTGCATCCACCACAAATGCGATGGAAATGAAGAGCGCAATGACCTCCTCTGTAGACCTGGAGAAACAAAGAAACATTAATTAAGAGGCAAAACAAAACTATTGATGAAAAAAATAGTGTTGATAAAAACAAAAATTAGAAATAAATAAACATGCGTGTTTGCAGTAAGCATCCATGTCAGTTGAAAAACATCATCCTTCTTTATTGTATCCTAAAATGGTCATAATTACTGTGTGAATTATTGAGTTATGGCCAAATACCTGCTTTGTGACATCAATGTGACCTTAACCCTTGACTCTCAAAATAAAATTAGTATCCTAGATGATGTTGTTCCAAAATTGGTCTCATGTGTTTCTGAGATATCGAAGTGAGGTCATGGTGAGCTTTGACACCCCAAATTAGACAGGGCAGAGTAGAGAGAGGCGAAGTCCCTCCCCTTCCGGGGGACCTGACCTCCATGGGACCTTATTTCGGAAAAAGCATGTGTTGAAGTCAATGGAGAGAGAAAGATTATCTTATCCGTTTGAATTATGCCACGAATTACACAAATTATGTTTGTCAATTTAAAAGATAATTTCAAAGTCAACATTTTTTAAATGTGTTGTAAAACTGTGAAGTAACACTTTGTGTGTGAAACCGCTCAATTAACTACATCTCCTGCCTCGCAGCACACACCAAGACGGCCGTCACGTTGGCACATTTCACTTCTTTCTTTCAGAATGAGGCGAAAAGTATTAAACGAGGTGAAAATCACTACAAGTTTGGGCATGTTGAGAGCTGTGCATACACACAAGGGGAGTTAGTCGGTTCCGTAAGAGCTAGCATGCGGGACTGGGATTCTGGGATTTGTAGTCTTTCTAGTTGCGTATTTTTCATAGTCTTATATTTCAACAGTTTTACGACAAACTGTGACTTTTTTTACATGGAAATTATCTTTTAAATTGAAAAACATCATATGTGTAATTCGTGGCACAATTCAAACGGGATCGAAAGATAACTTTTCTCTCTCCATTGATTTTTCCGAAATAAGGTCCCATGGTGGTCACCGGAAAGGGAGGGACTTCGCCTCTCTATTGAAGATGACATTTTAATTATTTTTCTTCCAGGTGTTTCCAAGTTGTTTTATGTTGGTGCCACTGTTGCAAAGATAACCACATTGTTTTTCGTTTTCCTCAGAGCATGTTTCTTGCAGCAAATGAAGCGTTTTATGCTGACCATCAGGAAAAAGCAAGAAACATATTGAAATATTTTATAATGTGTCCCTTCCTTTGATGCAGATGAATGTGTGGTGATCAGATGTATTATGTTATCTGGCGACATTTGGAGCTAATTTCATGAAACATAAGTTAGCAACACTGTGCAGGACACACTGTATTTGGTTTTCCGCAGCATTGTGCCGTAAATGTAGCCTTCACTTTCCCAGGCAGACAGAATGGGATAGCGAGAGCGAGACTTACAGTATAGGGAACCAATCTAAATGCAGATGGTATCATTACTCTACAGCCATTACATTATGCAATTAACATATATTTCAAAATGATAAATTAATGCAGAAAATGTGTTGATTTCCCCCTCAAATCTTTTGGTTTTGGCTAAAGGCAATAGGGAAGCAGAAGGAACGATATAAAACTCTGGATGTGTGGTAGCTGGGAGGAGAGCTGTCACCCTGAATCGTCTCTGAAATCTGTTTGTTGTAGAAAACAGATTTTCCGTTGAGTGTCAGTGATTCTGCTGCAGATACTGACGTTTTAACGCCCAATTAAAAACATTTTCAGTTTGTCAGAGAAGGAAGACAGCAAAATAATTGCCTCATAGGTATGATTTTACTGAAATAAGTGGTAGAATACCTTTTAAAGAGCTTCATGAGCAGACTGACGTTGAAGATGCCTCCCAGGATGAGGAAGAAGCAGTTCCACAAACCGATGCAGGCGTAGAAAGCGGGGAAATCCAGGTTGTAGTCGTCGCAGATTCCTCGTATCACTGCACGTGTATACAAACAAATACACAGAAAAATTAAGATAGATCATAGAGATGTTAGTGTTAAACAATTGACGTGTGTTTGGTCTTTTGCAGCAGTAAGCTAGTCTTCCCTTATAATTAAACACCAGTGCTACCCTCCTCTGGGTAACATGTGCCACATTGAAATTGTATGCAAAAAACCACAACAAAAGGAGAGTGATCGGTGATGGTTAAATTGATATATATTCTGCGAATACAGATTCTTGAAAAGCAATTGAATATAAGCGTAAAACGGAGGAATAGTTTTTTTTATAAACTTCTATGCATGTTATAGCAGATATTTGACTTCACACAATGAAAAATCTTACGTTTTTCACTCAAACATGAGAATGACAGAGAAATTGAAATGAGTTTGTTAGGACTATAACAATTTAGATGTAATGTCGAGCAGATTTGTGTGCAGATGAGCTACAACCTAACAAACAAACCATTGTGCTGCTCAGAAAGGCTGCTGGAAACTGTAATTACCCCCATGGGAATGTGCTTAGCAGAAATCTAACCCATTTACTTCAAAGATCGTCACACCACAAACCCAACAAACAGCTTCGGTATTAAAAAAAACTACAGAAACTACATCTTGGCATCGGGGCCGCTGCTCATCTCATCGCTGCCTGATGCCGTGCTTCCAGCCGTCACCATCGTTTAAAATCCAAGAAAACACCGCTGCTGGGTACAAACCGACAGCAGTGCACATAACGCTTTATGTTCTGTTGTCGCTCACTACTGAATATAAAGTTTACAGGGTATCGTGGGTGAGCTAGTTTCCTCACCCATTGGCTCTGTACGGGAAACTTCTGCAGCAATGGAGAGTCAGGACTCAGAGAGACACGAGGAGAGTTGGAGCTTTGATGTCAAACAATGATGTTTATGACAAGTCAAACGGCCGGAGAATTCATATCACAAGTCACAGCAGCAAAAGGTTCTGACTGCACGGGTGGGTTGTCATGTCAATTCTGCCCAGCCTATCTCTCGATAGACCTTTTAACTAGTTTACAGAGGGTCAAATCCACATATTGGGGATGGGCGTAAACATCTGCAGACACAGGAGTCGTCTCTCACATCTGTGGAGCTTAGAAAGCCAGCGTTCTCACAATCGTAAACCCCCCCTGTGCCCATCAGGTCAGGCCATAAAACCTAGTATCAACATACGACTGCATTAACACATTCCTTACGGGAGATTAGAAGCAGGGATGGTCGTAAATGTCAACACACAGAATAAGATTAAATATTTTAGGAGTAAGGAATAATTATTCTTTGACACTTAGGAGTAAGACAGAAATATTCCCTTACAGGCTCCTCAAACCAAACATTATGTAACATCTTTCCCATTCATTCCTGAAAATCATATTGTTTTGGAGATATATTCTATTTACAATACTCAATCTATATAATTTGTGCAATTTTTCAACAGTGCATCGTTAAGGATTATTACCGTATCGCACATTTGGCGCCATATCTTGGTTCCAAGCATTAACATATTTATGAATACTAATACACCGCTGTATATATCAGAAACAGAATACTTGATTTATGCATGGGGAAATTGGGTTTCAAGACAGTTGCATAAATATTTTTATTAACATAAAATTAAAAAAAGTAAAAATGTGCAAATAATATTAATATTTATTTTAAAATATGTGAAAAGTGTGAAAAAAACCTAAAATAAACAAATAGAAGTTATAGAAACAGAAAAATATGTGCAGAAAAATATAAAACTAAATAAAAGTCTTGATATTAACATTAGAAGTTTAAGTAAAAATGGTGCATATTGTACAAAACATATAAAAAAATAACAATAAATATGAAAAATGAGTATATTACATGTTTGCAGCGTTGAATATATTGAATCCATTATGAATATGTCTACATATGTATTGTGATATATTTATAAATATTGTGCACATTTCTACTTATGTTCTTACTTCTGTTTATTATAACAACTGTCACAAAACTCCCTTTCTCTCTGTGATGAAAACATTATTTTGATTCAGCTTTTTTCTTCACTGCACCAGGAACACTCATCAGGGGCTTGGTGTGGAAAACCGCTAAATGACTCCAAAGGTGGTGTTTTCTGGTTAAAGAAGGACCAGATGAGGAGTTTCTAGGTGCTGTTCTACACGGTTGGGCACCTCCTTCTCTTGATTTTCGATGTAGCCCCCCCCCCTGACCCCGGGCTACTTTTTCAAATCAACCGTCGGCAGAAACTGTGAAAAGATAAGTGTGTGTTGGCTGAGCAGAGCTGGGTGAAAGAGGGGAAAGCCTACCGCTGATGAAGATGGCGAGGGGCGCGGTGGTGAGGGGGATGACTAGAGGAGAGCCGGCAAACAATGAGTAGATGACCCCGCCGATGCTTTGGCCGATGATGGTCTTCCGAACATCTGGACAGAGAAGACACGCAGAGAAAACTCAGGAGGAAGTACTGATGGGTACTCATTAATCTCATTATTCTGTGTGGATGTCAGCAAGTTTCTTCTGTAAAGCTGAACACAAGCTGGAGGAAATTAGATCAAGCAAACAGGGAGGTTATATGATCAAAACAACTTTTATTTTACACCATTCTGAAGCTTTACTAATCCATATTTCTATATGTTGCTACATGACACTTTTGGACACTCTCTGCTCCGTAGCTTCTCTTAATAACTGGACTTAAACTCCCACTGTACATTTTACATTCATTTTATTCTATTTAAAATTATATAATCCACATTGCACACTAATATCCAGCATTATATTTGTATTTCCACATGTATATATATTTTCTATTTTCTATTCTTTAACTTTTTTAATTTGTAATGCTATTTTATTTCTATTTCTGAAATATTTTGGAATGTTTATTTCTTGTGTCTTAATTTCTCTTATGTACAATGCCTTGTGTTTTTATGCTAACATTTCCCAAATTGGGATCAATAAAGTACCCATCTATCTATCTATCTATCTATCTATCTATCTATCTATCTATCTATCTATCTATCCATATACAGTATCTATCTATCTGTCTATCTATATACTGTATCTATCTATCTATCTATCTATCCATCTATCCATCTATCTATCCATCTATCCATCCATCTATCCATCCATCTATCCATCTATCCATC
>NW_011353309.1:0-6024 GCF_000735185.1 Notothenia coriiceps
GAAGTGGAAGAGGAGAGGTTGTCTAACTTCACAGACTGGGGTGTGTTAGTCAGAAAATCCAGCATCCTGTTACAGAGCGATGTATTGATACCAAGCTGGCGAAGCTTGGAGATCAGCTTGGAGGGGATCACAGTGTTGAATGCTGAACTGAAACCTATGAACAGCATTCCGAGGTAAGATTTGGGGCTATCCAGGTGAGTCAGGGCAAAGTGGAGTGCCCTGGAGATGGCGTCCTCTGTTGACCTGTTGCAGCGGTAGGCAAACTGGTATGGGTCCAGTGTAGCAGGCAGACAGGATTTCAGGTACGAGAGAACCAGTCTCTCGAAGCACTTAGCGGTGATGGGGGTGAGTGCAACAGGAAGGAAGTGATTAAGAGCCGTAGCGGCTGAGAGCTTCGGCACTGGCACGATGGTGGTGGTCTTGAAGATGGTGGGAACAACTGCTTGGGCCAGGGACAGGTTGAAAATGTCCGCAAAGACCCCTGCCAGCTGCTCTGCACAGGCTCTGAGCACGCGTCCAGGAATTCCATCAGGGCCAGCTGCCTTCCAAGCGTTCACCTTACTCAGGGTGGAGTAGACATCGGAGAGTGTGAGTGGCGGTTCATCTGTTGGTAGGTCGAATTTGATGGGGACCTCCTTGTTCTCCCGGTTGAGCTCTTCGGGGAAGGAGGCGGAGCTTGTTGGGGGCATGTTGCGTAGTGATTTATAGTTGGTGAGAGTCTGTAAGCCTTGCCACATACGCCGGTGGTCTGAGGAGCTGAAGTGCTCTTCGATCCTCTCTTTATAACAGTATTTTGCCTTATTTTTTTGTATGATGTTACTTTGTCCACACACCTGTTGATGTGGTCCAGTACAGAGTTGGTGAAAATGTCAATATTAGTAATTGTCTGAGAGTCCGTGGTGGCCTGGGCAGAAAACGAAGACCAATCTGTATGTTGGAATTGGTGCTGTAGAGTGGAGTAAGCACCCTCAGACCAGATCTTGACGATCCTTGTTGTGGGTTTCACACGTTTGATGACCGGGTTGTATTTGGGGAGCAGGAACAGAGAGAGATGGTCGGACTGTCCGAGGTGGGGGAGTGGTGTGGCTTTGTAAGCGTCAGCCACACTGGTGTAAACATGATCCAACGTTTTTTGTCCCCTTGTGATGCAGGAGACATTCTGATGAAACTTTGGTAAACCAGATCGTAAGGTGCAGTGATTAAAATCCCCAGCGACAATAAAGGTCCCATCCAGGTGCATGGTTAGGATGTGCTGTGCTCACAGGGAGGGTGAGGGCTGGAGCTATTGGAGCTGCAACGAGCCGTTAAAGGCAGAGAGTGAAATTCAGTGAATACACGTAGTTTACAGAGATGCTGTTTGAGAAACCAATGTGAGTTTGGAAAATTGCACAATATAAATCTATTCTAGTAGACCTCAACAATGGAATTATGATCAGTGGAAATGGCCATGACATGTCTCCTTTAATAATCAGGAACTCCAGATCAGCAGAATAGTGGTTATCAAAAATAGCAGAGTCTGTACACCATGAATTGTTCACATAAATGCACACTCCTCCACCTCTGCTTTTACCTGTAGCTGCTGCTACTCTGTCTTCCCTGAAGACAGTGCGTCCCTGTAGGTCCACCACGCCTTGAGTTCGTCCAGCTTGTTCGCCAGAGACCTTACATTGGCGAGGGAAATGCTTAGGAGTGCTGGCCGGTGTGGATTTAGCCTTAGCTTAGCACGCAGACCTCTGCGTTTCCCCCATCTTTGTTTCTCACACGCGCCGCCATCCGTCCTTCCTGAATGGATAAGCGGGTATAGGATGTCGGGATGTAAGGATGAGGGAGGAATGGATGCAGGGAGGAATGGATGCAGGGGGGAATCGATAAGGGGTCGATGGTTGGAGGGATGAAGGGGGTTTGGCTAAGGATGAAGTAGAAGAAGGAATGTATAAGTGGAAGGGAAAGGGAGGGTGGGTTGAGAGAATGGAGAAAAGTGTTTGGCCGGATATAAATAGACTCAACCTTGATTAGAGATGGGGTTGAGGCGTGGCCATGCTTCTGAACCTAAGTTAACAAATTAACTCCATTTAATACAACGACATGAGAGTGATCCATCTGACAATCTCACTCTCAGAGAGAAAGTAAATATGAATATTTCCCAATGTGTTAAACTATTACTTTTAGGGCTCACTCTAATTTGACTAGAATTACCTGGGGGCAAATGAATTAAGGCCCTTCTGTGATTTTGTCAAATTCCTTAACCAAATTCACAAGATTGGGAACTAACAATAGAAACAATTACTGTTCCTCTGCCAGCAAAACAGGTTACGGAAGTTAACCCAGAAAATTCTTGCTGCTGTAAACATGATTTTGACGACAGATAACCTCAATAATTCAGCAAAACACAGGACAAAAGCTGCTCTAATACTAGTCCACTGTGAATAGGGCTTAACTCGAGTAGCTTTTTATGCTAGCCCATGTTACATGAATGCTATTCCAAGTGATGGCTGCAGTCTTTGATGCATTCCTCTGGCTGTGCTTTGGCTCATGGTAAGCCTTTTTTTTTATCAGACCTCAATCAGTGTGATAACAGGTATGCATGCAAAATATGAAATGATGAACAATGCCGCACTGCTCTCTCTGAACTTTGGGTTTGTGAAATATTTATCTGTTTTATTGATCGCACTGAATAAACTAACTTGTAACACCCAGTGTGTCTGAGTTCATCACTCTGATAACATCTTCATCAGATATCAAATCATGTCATACTATAATCTGCATTCACACTGTTAGATGTAAACATGATTCACCGTGAGGTAAGAGCACAGTTTGAGTTATGTGTGTTGTGTTTGAGCCCTGTTTTTCCTCCCCCCTCCACTTCCTTCACATCTATACCCTGCACTCACCCCTACTAATCATTTTCAGTACCAGCCGGTGCCAGTACTGGGGCCAGTGTGGGTGTGCATATGTGTGTGCATATGTGTGTGTGTGTGCGTGTGTGCGTGTGTGTGTGTGTGTGTGTGTATATGTGTGTGTGTGTGCCATGGCAGGACCCCTACATGAATGCTTATGTAAGAGGCTGCAGCTACCAACAACATGCAAGCCTTCCAGATAAGGATGCATTCCAAAGAGGAGAGAGCAAAACATGTTATTGTAACGCTCAGGTCTTCTAGAATATTCTGTTGATTTCCTCTCTCACTACCCTCCCTCCCTTTCCTCACCTCTTCTTCATCTCCTCTTCTTTTCTCTGCTTCCTTGCTACCTTTTCCCCTCTTCCTCTAATCAATGGTGGAATGTAGGAATGTGAGTTGGGAAAGGGAGGATTGGACTGACAGGGTGATCTCACACAGCCATCCAAAACGGTGATGATTACACACAGTAGGTGTGTGTGGGAGTGTATATGCATTATTAAACATGGCATTGATTCAGACTCATTTTTGAATCAATTGATGATGTTTCAAGATTCCCCTGGCAGCTGAAATCTAAAGGGAACTCTGGAGAATGGTTCTCCTCATTTTCACATCTACTCATACAGTATGGTTTCTTATGACAAGTTTTACAATTGATTAGCATGAAAATATTTAATGGCGTATGCGATGAGAGGATACTGGTGAATATCAAAGTAGTTTTGCCTGTCAATGATGATAAAGATAAGGCGGATTGTCACTTGGAGAGCAGGAGTGTACTCAGTAAAATTGTACATCCTGTTATGACATCAAATATAAAAGGAAATCAAAGTTTACATTTTGACAATAGAGGAAAGGTCAACTAGTGTGATATTTACACAGGTTCATCCTCTGGTGAGCAAGTGATACAAAGTAGATTTCATGCTGCTTCTATGACATTTAGTACATTTTGGCCTGATGAAAAATATTTAACATTTTTAATTTTGACATACAATTCTTACAACTTTTCGAACTGTGTTTATGTATGCACCATTATACACCAAAGCAAATTCCTTGTAGCCTATATGTAAACATACTGGGCAATAATCCTGATCTGATTCTGATTTAGGCAGAGCAACTTTTTTCACACACTGATCAAAACGTCCTTTAGCATGCCGAGTCGTTGCCCCTTTAAAGGTCCAGGACACATACATAATGGACTGAGAGTGGCGGGTATAGGGGGATCAATAGGGGTCCACAGTGTTTTTAGTTTCAGGCAAAGGTATTTTTTCGCCCCCTCGCAAGTTAATCCAGCCTTTATTACAATACTGCAGTCTCTGTTAAAGCATTGAATTATGAATAGGTGCACGAGACACTAAAAAAACATGTTTTTTAACCAGAAATAGAGTAACATCTGCTCTTTCTACCACACTTCATACAGAAATAAGTATGTTTACTATGTGAGACGGGACAAAGAGGTAGTGTAACCTGCAGACACACCCAGGAAAGCAGCTAACTCAGGCTTAATGAATTCAAACCTGACTCACACCTCAGCTCTTCCTGCCTCTTCCTCTGGGGAGGTGGGGGAGACAGAGAGACAGAGAGAGCAGGAATGTCAGCTATGTGAACCAGTCCAGTGACTGAGCCAACCTGGCTGCTCTAATGTAATGCTCTGGCTGCTCTAATGTAATGCTCTGCTCCTAATGTTATTACTTATCTCTTTCACTTTTTTGCAACACTCTTTGTGTTATCTTTCTGCTCCCCTTTTCATCTCCTCATCGTTATTTCACTTCCCATCTTTAAGCTCTTTTCCACCCCCCCTTTTATTAACTTGGTTTCTCCATATATACTTTGCTCAAAAAAGAAGAAAATCTTTACATAGTGCAAGTTAAATGCCGTCATGTTAAGTACATCAGTTGTTCTAATTCTAATCAATTGTACTTTTTTTGTTATTTCTGAACTTTGAAAGTTTCAGTATGCTTAAAAAACCTGATCATATCCGATACACTCACGCTCATGCAAGTTTGAATTGTGCAGTGTGTCAATATGCATATATTCTGTACTTACTTTTTCTGATTTCAGTGCATATACGTTTGTTATATATTTTTATTACCTCTAAATGTGTGTATATGTATATTTGTGTCTTTGTATGTGTATAAACAGTATATATATTTAAGTTGGTGTAAAGGTGTGTATGTATATATACATACAGTATGTAAATATACATTTCTATATATTTGTATTCTCTGGGATGGTGAGATTTTTTTTAATGCTATTTAATTAACATTCCACTATAGTGGTGTCAAAAAGAAGCCTATCTTAATTGTATAGGATTAGTTTAGCAGTCTGTAAAGTTAAACAAATCCTATAAAATTGATCGTTCAATGTAGTTCTACATCGAACGATCATTGCTAGATAGCCTTACGCAAAGAAAATATATTTCCCCATATATTAACTGTCAATATATTGCATTATTTTGTTTTCTGATTTACTGGTTAATTGAAAAGATTTAATAAAGGAAATCTTGCTGTTGGCTACACCAACTGATACTGATTAATAATCAACATGAAAAACATATTTATTCATATCTACAAAATATATTGAAGATACATACAATAATATATTGTGTTAATATATTACAATATATTGATATATAGAATAATATATTGTGTGTTAATATATTACAATATATTGATATATAGAATAATATATTGTGTTAATATATTGCAATATATTTGATAATACATCAGTAATTGCCGCTTTCCATAAATTGAGTAATATATGTAAATATATATAATATATTGGTTGTGTATATATGTGAACATACATTTACTATATATTAACATTTATATGGGGACATGTATGTAATTTATATTCAGTTGTATATGGAGACATGTATGTATTATATATTCACAATTATATGGGGACATGTATGTAGTATATATTCACAATTATATGGGGACATGCATGTACTATATATATACACAATTATATGGGGACATGCTTGTACTATATATATCCACAATTATATGTGGACATGTATGCGCTATATATATATATATTCAGATTTATAAAAGACCATGTACGTACCATATATTCCGAACATGAGTACAATATATGTTCACAATGAGGAGA
Organism: Notothenia coriiceps; assembly: GCF_000735185.1. Lineage (NCBI taxonomy): Eukaryota > Metazoa > Chordata > Actinopteri > Perciformes > Nototheniidae > Notothenia > Notothenia coriiceps. The sequence continues at coordinate 6,006 of NW_011353309.1, forward strand.
AATGCATGTTCTGGTAAAA
>NW_011353310.1:0-2213 GCF_000735185.1 Notothenia coriiceps
GGGGGGGGGGGCTGCATTAGGATCTGGCCAGAGAAGCAACATGGTATTGCTTTTAGTAGAGAGAGAGAGAAAGGTAAACGGAGAGAGAGGGAGGAACCTCTGAGGAGGAATTGTTTAAGAGGCGCACACATCACACACACATCAGAAACAGCACACACAGTCCGTTGTCTGCATCAAAACGTTTAGGAGCACATCTGTATTCCTGCTGAAGTTCACACGAAAATCGGATTACATTTCCTGCTAATATCAACAACACACATGTTGGTTGATTTGTATCAGTTATATCCACAAACTCGCACATAGTTTTTTCTCCTTTAGTTTGGTTCTGAAGGTATTTTGTGTCACGGTAACTCTTTAAGGGACTCAATCAGTATAAAACCAAGGTGAGGAGGAAACCTTAAACACTAACGTGCAAAACTTTAAGTGTTTTTTTGTGAACGTTATTCAAGCTAAACTCAGACTCTTGAATTCTCATTTCGGCGACACTGTAAAGAAACCAAGCTTTATTTCAAACCAAGTTAAACGTAGTTGCACGAAATAAAAGCACTCAAGCAAAGTAGCAGAGCCTCCAAACTGTACTACCTTAAAAAAACTAAAAGAATAGTACTTTCCACCTCAGATAAAATGTATGAATATTGCGAGCGGCTGAAGAAGTCTGCGGTTGGAGAGGGAGGAGCTGCGGTGTCACACAGAGAGACGCTCAGAGGGAGATTGAAGGCCATAATGGAAGCATAATGGGCTTAGTGTCAGAGTCTGGAGGGGGGGGGGGCAGGGCTGCCGTCACCCTCTCTTACCTCCCAGTGCTGTAACGCGCTTTAGGACGCAGCGAGGAGACGAAACGGGCCCCAAACAGGCTTTAGAGAGAGAACGGGGCCTAATGGCTGCGTGCGGGATGAATTCAAAACAACCGCTCGTCTCTTTGTGGGATTGTGTGTCTCAGAGTCACCCAGAGAATACTCAAAAAGGCTTCCTCTCAACTTCCCCTCCTCAAAATTCATGAGAAAAGACGCAGGAAATATCATAAAGGGAGGCCGGCTGGAGCTTGTAAAAGTGAAGGCAGGGGTCTGGAGACGTGACTACCAACTGTACACATCATACTTACACAATAGACTGTAGCCTACTGGTTAGGAAAAACATTGGGGGATGAGAGTGCGAAGGGTGAGGGAGTGCTAGAGACTTCCCCTCTCAAAATCCACCAGAGGAGACGCAGGAAATATCATTGAGGGACGATTAGGGCTGCACGATTTTGGGCAAAAATGTAATTGCGATTTTTCTGACAGATATTGCGATTCGATTTGCGATATTTGTTTTTCAGCGACCCAACGGAAGTTTATTGTAAAATGAGGCCATACCTCCGGCTAGGAAGGTCGCATCAAACTGCTCCCGTCTCTAGGAGCCCCGCAGCCCGAGCTTACGAGTGAAAGAACTAAACTTACATGAAACTTCCGTTGGGTTGCTTTAAAGTCAAGCTTCAGTTTAAGACTCACCCTGTGATAGAAACATGTGATGGAGCATTACTAACCTGACTCAGATGGTTCACCAAACCATCTAGGAGAGCTCCATTGGAAGCCATTTGGAAAGGGCAGGCACTTTCAAAAATACTTGGCAGGCGATTGGATCAATCTGTCTATCACCTTCTATCATGGGCCACTTCTGATTGGTTAACAATGGCTGGTACATGTGGAGCACAGCACTTCTGATTGGTGTGGATGACTGACACACAAGAAGAAAAAAAATCTGTAAAAAAAAATCGCAGGCTTTGTGATTTGATAATCGCATCATTTAAAATCGATTAATCGTTCAGCCCTAGGGACGATGGAGTTTGTAAAAGTGAAGGCAGGGTGGAGCAAGTATTCAGAGCCTTATAAGTACTAAAAATGACTTATAATAAACTGAAAAAATAAACTGTTAGAGTAAAAAGACTGCATTGAGAATAGTGCGTCAGTCAAAGTGTTGAATCAGGTAAATGTACATAACGTATGAGGAGTATAAGTACACATACAATACAAGAGAAACAAATAAATTAACTTTTATTTTAAGAAAATCAGCAAATGTTCCCATTAGAGAAGCGAAACTGTGAAATGGTCAATGTGAACATTCTGCTATTTCTCGCCAGGAGACCGTTTTTAACCAGTTAAGCCCCGAGCCTGTTTTTCAGGCCTCAGGCTCGAAAAATGACATTCCCAGAAAAATTGACTATATTTTCACTTCTA
>NW_011353311.1:0-2052 GCF_000735185.1 Notothenia coriiceps
GGCTCAATAGGGCTGTATAAACAAGGCCTAATATCTGTGTGAACTGGGAATAAATTGCCTTAAGAGTCTAAACCGTTCTTCGGTTTAAACCGCCAACAGAAAAATACAGGGCTCTCAAGTTTTGAACAGAGTTCAGAGTGAGATTTTGGCAGCGGTGTTTGGTACTCCAACTTCTGGCTCCCCTCAAAGTTCCCATGAAGCCCTCTGTACCACGAATGTCAACGGGGGGGGTGCTAGTGGAGTATGAAGCCCTCTGTATCGCGCGCGAATGTCAACGAGGGGGGGGGGTGCTAGTGGAGGGCACGCGTCTCAAACAAGCCTAGTACAAAATTGCGGCGCAACTTGGTGGGCGGTACCCTGGAAAGAAATCTCTGCGTGAGAAATACAAGGTGTGGCGTGTGAGCGTGTGAATGGAGTGAAATGCGTGTGTCTCACGCCAAATGCGTGAGACTTGAGAGCTCTGAAAATATCAACATGTAACGTGGGAAGTGTCCAAATGTGTGTGTCATAAGTAAAGCTGTCTCTAACAATTAGCACGATAAGAGGATATCTAATCACATGTAGTGGAAATACTGGATATGACAAATCGACCCCTTTGCATTTCCCTGCATCCAGATTTTGAATCATCATTCAGTCGTATTTGGTGCACTAATCATGATGTTAATTGGACTGTGAGGCTGTCTCCTGAGGGCAGGAAGCGCTCTGACTGGTTCACTGGTGTTCTTCCTCTGGTGTTAGTGATATCAGTGGTGGGACGTCCCCTAATTAGACGTTAGAGCGAGATGCACAATGACAGCGGTTCATTAAAGCCTTTGTCCAGCCTGACTCGGGGCAAACTCATTAAATAGCAACGTTTCTTCTCATCAATTGACTGGTGGTTGAATATGACAGCGTGAACCGAACCAAGACACTCAATGGATGGACACTCACATTAATGTCTGGACAAGCTTCTGACATGGCTTTATTCTGTATTTGTGTTCAATCGTAGGGTTTAGCAGGTCGTCAGATGTAGTTATTTAATGATAAAGCTGGTGTCTATTTTATTTCTACTTTCATAAAACAGTTTCTCATCCAGCAATTCTTTGTACATTTGAACTGTTACTGTCATTAGTAAAGGATCGCCAAACACCACAAATAAAATCAGCTTTGGAGCTACCTCATTTTTGGGTATTTCTCCTGGAAGTTTTACCGTGGCATCGGTTGTGTTTACTAGTAGAGGCGGGGCTTATCTCCATATTTTGCCGTGATTTAATTGTAATACACTTATCAAAAAGATAACGAAAAAACAACATACTGATACCGGTTAGTAAAAACCATTAATTAACACTTATGCAATTTCTAGAATTGTTTATTTCTACTCTTTTCATTTCTACTTACACTATATAGTCAAAAGTATAGTAGAACAGAGACACTGACAATATATAAAGTGGACCTATCATGCTATATTTGAATAATATAGTGTAGGACCATACCTATATAAGGCATATTTATACTTTTTATTTTTCAAAATACCAAACAGATCATGCATTTTAGCCATTCCTCATTTCGCTCAATTTAACACTGTCTTTGCACATGGGCTGATTCTGTGAGAACAGCACCATCTACAGGCCTGGCATATGTACTACAGCGTCTCCAGCGCTTTCCAACGGCAATGTCCGTGGCTGTCTCCTCCTGATTGGTGGAGTTGGCCCAATAGCCGTAGCGCCACTTCTGTGACGTCATAGAAGTGTTCAAATCTGGATCAGTCTGTATCAGATCCGTTGCAGCCCCTTTTTTAAGAGATTTGGGTATGGAGGAAAATAGAGAGGGGTGTGTTTTCTGACACTTGGTGAGTTCCCTGGAACACCTTTAAAGCAGCTTCTTGATGGACCATGTCAAATTATTTGTTTTGTATTCAGTTCTTTATTTCTTTCTTAGTATTGACAATCATACTGTATGTGCAATGCCTTGTTTTTTATGCTGCTGCAACGCAACAATTTCCCAATTTGGGATCAATAAAGTCTTATCTTATGTAAGTGACGACAGGACAAAACACTTTTGAAATGTGTTTTT
>NW_011353312.1:0-2992 GCF_000735185.1 Notothenia coriiceps
TTGGGAAGGGGGGCGTAGGCAGGCAGAGTGCACATGTTGGTTGTTGTGATGATGAAATGAGGGGGTGTGTCATGCGCGCAGCAGACCAGGATGGATGAGATGGAATGACCGGACCAGGAGTAAACAAACTTTCGTCCGGAGCTTCGGTGAATGTATTTGGGTCGTTCTAGCAGTCCATGTTCACTGATGGCGGAGATCATCGTCGGGCATGGTGGAGTGGATGTGTGCTTTAGCTGGAGTAGTTCCGCGATGGAGTATGACAGTTATGTCGGCCGGGAAGGATGCAGCTCACAACAAACCTCTTGAGAGGATTAATGTTAGACAGCAGGAAAGCACACATCATGGCAGGTGATCGGGGTGAGTAGCGAAGTTTCTGTTGACAATCAGTGATTTTGTGGGAGTCAGTGGAATGAAGGCTAAGAGACGAAAAGAAGGAGAGCGGTCCAATGCTAGCGTTAGCATGTAGCCACCCGGTGACTGGAGGTTGGCTAGCTGTAGAGGTAGCGGTCACGGCTACTAGGGCTGTCCGCACCGGGACAGCTAAAAATATGTTTTCCCACCGTAGCTGTGTTGTGCAGAGACGAGGGTGTCCAATGTTAGTGGCCAGCTGACGGCAGGGAGTTGACGAGATTGTTGACGGCCAACGGCTGGAGGCTGATAGCAAACGGGCTAGCAGGCTAGGGCCCGGTACGCGCGAAAAAGCAAATAGGTAACGGAAAACTACTTGAACAAAGTAGAGATTCAGTTGGAGCCAATATTGACATATGTTATATATAACTAACCGATGTATAAAGAAAAATCAGATCAAATATCTTCAAACACGAACTGAAAGTAGGATAGCGGTGGAGAAGCGGCGAACAAACCACCCCAGCGTCCTCTCCTATCGGCCTATCAATCCACTCAGTAGACCCCCCCTCCCCTACACACACCACAAAACAGACTATAACACCCTTTGCTGCTAAATACCAATCAACTATGTGCAATATGTGCTATATGTGCAATATATATATGCCATTAATAACTGTGTAATTTATACCTGGCTGCTAAATCCTTAGAACCGTTACAAGGTGTGTTTTTTTGCACTTTGTATTTTGTAAATTGTGTAACTTGCTGCTGTTAAATGCCATCAAACTATGTGCAATATGTTTTATATGTGCAATATATACATTATATACATATGCCATTAATAACTGTGTAATATATACATGGCTGTTAAATCCTAAGAACTGTTACAGGATTTGTATTTTGAAAAGTATTTTTACTTATTTTTTTTAATTATATTTTTATTATATCATAACTTAGTACTTTTTAAAAAAATATGTAACATTAAGCTGTCTGTGGCTCTTTCCTGCTGTAACGATGCAGCTGGACTAATAAAGGTATTCTGATTCTGATTACACATAGAAATTAAATGACATTTTTTGTTTTTATTAAAAGTACTGTATACTAAGCATGCTGGTGACTCCTTAGCCTCTCAGCCAAGCCAACACACACATGCATACACACTCCCTCTGTCCTCATTTACAACTTAGATACACAAGACAGACATCAATCATTTCTGCAGTCCATTCACAGCAACTGCTCTCCCTTACCATTCGCTACATTTCACTTTTTCCAATTTAATCTACAGTAGCACTTCACCCATCTGCTCTCGGACTCATGGCTCATGAAAAACATTTAAGGAAATAAATAGACCCCTCTGTCTCCCTCCATTTCACCATCAGCTCAGGAGATAATAAGACAGAAACTGTCTTCTCATATTCCCAGGTATGAAAATGAATGATGCCGGAGGATATAGAAGATGGGAAGGCGAGATGTCGCAGACTACTGGCTCAGTAAAGTAGATTCAGCTCTTTACTTGAGAAATCTGTGAAAAGTAATTTCTCAATAGCACTATTGCGAAACATTTCCAAGTGTTTTAGAGACCGTTTCTCCATTGACATTATTATAAGGTAGTATAAAAGAAACCAAGTGGTTACCCATAATGCACAACACTCAAAATAATTCCATTAAAAAAAACTAAAAGGCGTAGGAAAGTAATGGATGATGTGGAATGTTCAACATGTGCAGAAAATACCAAAGTATGGGAATATTAAAAGGTTTTATTAAAAAATGAAATTCCCCTGCAATTGGGGGGAGGTGATACCTTCGTTCTTACCTTCCTCCCAGCCCTGGGGGCTTCCTGCCTTCTTTTCGCTTTTCTTGTCCCCTGCAGCCACTATGCTCCAGGTGAACTCCGGGTTCCCCTCCTGCTGCTGGTAACATGTTCTGCTTTCGCCCAGGCATTGGTGATCTGGTAAAATAAAGATGAATTTTTATATTTTAATATATACCAAGAATTGCTAACAAAGCACTTATATACTAATAAAGGGCTGGCTTATCTAAAGCCAGTTGAGTAGCATTTAAAATGTTTTGGCTCTATGAAACCTGATGTACTTATATGATTCTGTTTTCTTGAAGTTTGTATCTTGTTGGTCGAATGCACTTATTGTAAGTCGCTTTGGATGAAAGCGTCAGCTAAATGCAATGTAATGTAATATGGAGCACTGCTAGTAGGCCTATCTACAAACAGATTACCATAGAAACAACAAGTCCTCCAACTCATACAACCAAATAGGTCAATTGTTCAAGCGCTTATTACGACCTATAATCACGTTTTAAAGTTTTCGACCTCTAGTGCTCCCATTGAATGCAAACACTACGGAGGGTCGTATATTAAAAAATAACCCTCTCTAGAAAATCCTAAATGGTAGGATAGTCTGGCCAATAAAATGCTTTTTGATTAGATTTCTAGCAAGAAGTGTATATTGTACTTTCAGAATCCACGTCCAGTGGCTGTGTAGGATCTATAGTTTGATAGATATTACGAAGATTATTTGAGGTCTCGTCAGGAGAAGGTTTTTGGCCGAAAAGACCAGACGGTGCGGGACACACCAATCTGAGTAGGGCGTGTCGACGCTCATTGTCGGCCTGACGCCCACCGACGCCGATA
>NW_011353313.1:0-2205 GCF_000735185.1 Notothenia coriiceps
TTGTTGAAATGTTAATAAATGGGAGCTTCCTCAAACAGCCATCTCTTTCCCGACAATCCCCTCTGTGCACGAACCCTTACATATGGTAATTAAACATTAAAACACCTGCGGTTTATAGTCCAGTGCGGCTTATATATGTACACATCATTCAATTTAGCTGCTGCGGCTTATATTCAGGTGCGCCTTATAGTCCGAAATGTACGGTACTCAAAATGGGCGCTACATGTGCAGTGTGTCGGGCTGCAGCGGGAGGTTTCTGTGACCTCACCTTCTTCTCCTTCAGGTAGTAGCCGATGGCAAAGTTTCTGTCTCCAGACTCTCGCTCCGACTGGAATCTGGGACACACACACAAAGGGAGAGCTTTGTTCTTCACACAGCGTGACTCAGCTTGTTATATAAACCTCTCCTCGGTGATACAGCAGTGTCCTTGAGGATTCCTTTGTGAGAAATCAATACCACGTGCAGCTATAGAGTGAAGTATGTGTCTGTAGTAATATGTAGCTGTACTCACGTGGCGTTGCTGAAGCCGACGTACTCGTTTCCTGCCAGTTTGTTCATGAAGTTCATCACCTGAGGAGCAGCAGAGAACCTTTATCACATGTTACTTTTACATGTCACTTGTTAGACGCACAGGAGCCATTTGGGGTGACGTGTCTCAGGGACACAACGACATGCTGACTGCAGTGGGGTTTGAACCCGTGTCCCCCTGATCCTAACACCAACGCTCTATCCACTGCGCCACACGCCTATTCAACAATGATGACCAAAATGCACGTATTTTAACCCAAAAACCTCAGTCATACTCACATAATCAAACTTCTCAGCGTTGCTTGCCCCTTGCTGAAACACAAACAGAATCATGTTACAAAAGGAATCTAAAAACACATCAAAGTGCAACTAACAGTTACCCGAGTCATGACACTAGCACTAAACTACAACAGGACGCATCTAGTGTTTTTAAATCATCCTCAATGAAACCATCGGGAGAATTAAGATTAGAGGAGACTAGATGAGATGGAGGTGAAACAAAACAGTTAATCCACTCTAATGCAACAGACTACAGTAGTGCTCAACGTTTTATCAGCCAAGGGCTTTCAATTGTATCAAATACAAACTAAAATGATGCGACTGAATTATGGCCATTCATTAGTCAGAGTAAGTAAATACAAATGTAAACAAAGACGCCTGGTCTACAGTCAAAATGGAGCATGATATTAAACCGCTGTTTGAACTCGAGCCACAGCTGTACTGTTTATAATGTGGACGTATAAACAGTGTTTGGTAATGCAGGTGAAAAGTAATAAAGCCACATTTAAACATTCATAAAACAGCCATGTGAAGGCTAAAAGCTTGTCACAAATCCAGACCAAAGAGGGGAAATACAAATAATTAAAAAGGGAAAAATTACCAAAGTCATTGACCTGTTGCAGTGCTCATAATTTCCCAAAGATCCTACTGCTGTAAAATATGCAACAACACATAAAACCACACAACGAGCCTCGAAAAGGTACATTGCACATGAGGTTATCTGGAGATCAGATAAGGGGGGGGGGCATGCACACAAGCTTTTGAATGATTGTTTTGTTCAATCAACCTGAGACTGCACACATATGACTGGATGATTATAGCAGCTGGTCAAAGGTTTTTATGGTGTTTGGACTCAGGACTTGTAATCACACCACTGTGTGTTTAAAAGCAAAAAAGTCAGAAACAGAAGTCATTTTTATGATTTCCTTAAAACATTACATTCTTTTCCTTAACTCTGTGAATGTGAAGACTGTGAAGCTTGATTAAATACTGCTCTCCTGACGGTGTGTATATTATGATCTAATATTCCAACATCTCTATAGAGAGGCGAAGTCCCGCCCATCTACTTCCGGGCCATGGGACCTTATTTCGGAAAAATTATGTATTGAAGTCAATGGAGAGAGAAAACCTATCTTTCGATCCCGTTTGAATTGTGCCACGAATTACACATATGATGTTTGTCAATCTTAAAAAATCATTTCCATGTCAAAAAAGTCACAGTTTGTCTAAAAACTGTTGAAATATAAGACTATGAAAAATACGCAACTAGAAAGACTACAAATCCCAGAATCCCAGTCCCGCATGCTGGCTCTTACGGAACCGACTAACTCCCCTTGTGTGTATGTACAGCTCTCAACATGCCCAGACTTGGAGTGATTTTCACCTCTTTTAATACTT
>NW_011353314.1:0-1980 GCF_000735185.1 Notothenia coriiceps
CAGTGTAGCATTGCTGGTATAGCCGCATGTCAACTTTGTGTATCAGTGTTTATCATCGTCCACACCAAATAATTGTTCTGTCAAATTGTGCCAAATACCCGCGCTATTAGCTTTTTCTGATGCGTAAACATCAACAATATTTGACGCCATTTTTCGTTGTGAACTCTCGCTGGCTGCGCGCATTGGCTGTCGATCCGGACGGCAGCAGGGATCCAGACAGCGGCAGCCGGGAACCACACGTGACGTCACGAAATGGCCTGCTTCCAGAAGCAAAGTTTTTTTTATTGGACCTAATATTTTTCCTTTTTTTACATATTATTCAGTATGAAATAAAGAAACATACATTGACTATCTGTTGCATACACCCCCCAGAAATCAACTGCCAAAAACAGTTTTTAATGTAAGATAAGGACTTTAAGCTGTAGTAGCGTGTGATTATAACGTCAGGTAGCTGCCGTGATCAAGAATTGTAAAAACGATCGATTTAATTTAAGATAATATCAGCTATCAGCAGCAGAGCAAGCACACAGGACGCACACAGGATAGCCCGGAAGTGACAACACTCTTACCGCAATAGTGAGGGTCTGTGTAGAAAGTCACTCACTGACTTCACGTCTCCACGTCTCCAGGTTGCAGTCGAATAGTCAAAAAATCAGCTCCTATCGCCTATTCCTATCCGCTATTCCTTGACCTCTGTGTGAAACGTCACGGGCAGGGTTTAAATTGGGCCGGAGCTGTCCGGAGCTCAGCCTCGGCAAATAGGACGATGCTCTGACGTCATTACCCTCGAACCTTTGTCTTATGTTTACAAAAAACTATATATTATGTTAAAACTTTAGGGTCGATATTGACTTTCCTTTAAAATAGCAGATCTCTCTGACTTTTCGGCTTAGTGAACGCTTAGTGAACATGTGTGTCTCTGCTCCGATCAGGAGCTGCAGCTCCTCGGTACAGAGGACCGTCGTACCCGACCCGTCCTGTAACACGGAGCCCGTTTCCTAAACCATGCTAAATGTGTGCATAAAGCTGAGTTATGATCGCTCATAATTAAATAGTTTACAGTGAGATTTTGGCCATACTCGCGCAGCCCTATGAAATGTCAACACAAATGTTCTTTAGCAAGTGTGCAGAGCAATTTAAAGGTTGGATATTTGTAAAAATATTATATATTAATAACTTAAGATGTAAATACCTTTATTTGTAGTACTTTCAAATTGCATTGTGTGATTTGGTGGCATCAATGTGTGCATTTGATACAGAAAATGGAGCGGTTACTTTAGGGCCTCATACAGTAGCCCTTAAGGTCAAATAATGAGATCCTCAACAACACCCCTCGAACCTCCACACAGAGCCCCCCCACATATCAAATCCCAATTCAACCCCTGGTCACAGGGTTAAGGGATAGTGGATAGGAAAATTCAAAAGGACTTAGGAGAAGAGACTGCGGCGCTTTGAGAATCCGACTGCACTTTCACTATCCGACGTGTTTATGATGGGCCAGCGGACGTCATAAATGTGCGTCTGCTGTGGGGAAAACTACAGTTTTCTATACAGCAGACTGGATGTGTAATAAGAACTGCGGACTACTTTAAACTCATCAAGAGACTCTGCACTGTGCTCTGGTGGTGTTGTTTTATGCTTGTAGTGGCAAACATCCAACAGTTTGTCTTATAACTCGATACTTCAAAAGTTATTTTTCTTGCCCACATGTAGAGCTTGGGGCCGGGAAGCAGAGTCAGACTCGCAGTAAAAGATCCACTGGACATTTGTTGCTCTTGAACGTTTTATTTCCAGAAAAAAAGTAAACCATACTCCGTCCGCCCAAGATTCCCTCCATGGACTCTGCCTTGCCCCCGGGCCGTCCGCCCGAATTCCCCTTTTTGAACTCTGCCTTGCCCCCGGGCCGTCCGCCCGGATTCCCCTTTTTTTAACTCTGCCTTGCCCCCGGGCCGTCCGCCCTCCACCCGTCCTCCAGACCCC
>NW_011353315.1:0-21986 GCF_000735185.1 Notothenia coriiceps
CCATAAAAAAACACATAATATAGACACCCCTCATGTTAGGATTTCCTTCAGATTCATGTTGGCACCTGAGTATGATCCGCCCCTCAATACTGTGGACAATCCCCACAGGAGCAATTTGGAGTGAAGTGTCTCAGGGACACAACAACATGCTGACTGCAGTGGGGTTTGAACCTGTGCTCCCCTGATCATAACACCAACGCTCAATGCACTGCACCACACGCCTCCCCTCATTCCTCCAGTTAAATATCCAAATCACCCGGTGCCTGAAGCTGCCTTCAAAAATACTTCTAAAATGAATTTGAATACTGATCAAATTACTTTAGCAATACAATAAGGATTTAACTATAACAAAATACAAATCAATAAACAGCCCGAACATGAGCAATTTCGGAAGACACTGAAGCTAAGGTGGGGTTTTCTTTCATTTCAAAGGCACACTTGTTGCGATACTGTCTTTTTAATCTTAATGAGGCTTTGTGCGGTTAAATACATTTGAGATAAACATTAAAAGAAGAATTAACTCATAGCGTTTGTCACTCTTAAATCATTTTAATTTCCGTATGTCTCCTTTAGGACTGTGCCTGGAGAAGGTCCCGGCCGCCTCTCCGGCTCTGTCCAATCAGAACACTGGGTCTCCAGCGTCCAATAGGAGCGCAACAGACCGGGAGCAGGATATCATCACCTGCTATGAAAAGTCTGGAGACATCGCACTGCTTTACCTGCAGGAGGCTGAGAAGGTGTGTCATGTGATCTTATGTCTTAAATAAGGCCTCTTCTTTTAAGACTGTGGCGTACTTGTTTTCTATTGCAGTGTCGTTATACAAACACTCATAAGATATCCTGTCAGCACCTGGACCCTGCCGTCCCTGTGGGTGTGTGAAACGGAATATTCTGCTGACAGCGTGCACGTTTGACAAATGCGTCAGCCAACTGGCAAACTCACCCCTTCCTGTTGATTTTGGAGAAAGGCAAACAGTTCACTGCAATGAAGGGCAGGAGGCAGACATCAAACCGTCTCAACCTTTTAATGACACTTCATTTCCTGTGAGAAGAATGGTATAAACTCATGGCTTTATACAACGGAAGGTGTCATACTGTAGGTTTATTACATGGTATGATGATATTACCTCAATATACAGTGAATGTGGTTTGGAGGGACAGCATGATTTATAGAGATATTTTAAAGTATTTTAGTTATATTAAGTTAGGATAGTGTTATAACTAATCATTTTATTTATAATATACCAAATAATAGAAAATCACAAATTCTTACAAGTAAAAGTTCAAATGTCCAAAAACGCAAAAATACTCTGTTAATTATCATAAAGAAAGTCATAGACAATCATTTCAAAATGGCTTGGCCGATTTGGAGCATTTTGGAGTGGTTTTGGGGGAAGTTGAGGATGAGGAGTCCATTCCTGACATTATCAGGATCAAAAATGGCAGTTTTAACCAGAAAATGACAAATCTCTTTGCACTGATTAGATTAATTTAGGGTCTCTGGATCATTTGGATTGGACAGATTACACCATTTGCCATTGTTGATCCTGAAAATGTCAGAAATGGACTCAATAACCTCCAAAACCACTCTAAAATGTTCCAATTCCCCCAGGTCATTTTTTAAATATTTCTAACATATGCTATAATTCCTTTCGTTTTAATGAACAAATTGTCCAACTTATGCAAGTTTGCATCCAGCAGTTTCTATGTGCTTGGGGCCCGTTACATACATTTTGGGTTCACTCTGCTGCAACTAGACTGTAGGGTTTTCCTCTGAGAATAAACTTTCCAAGATTAATATACAAAAAGACAATCTGTTATTTAAATAAACATATATCTGGTACACTGAAAAATATATTTTTTATGAAATTAGGTTTTCCTTATTGATATACAATGACATTTAGAAGCAGTATTTTACATATCATTAATATACTTTCAGCTGCCTTGCATTTTGTGTTAACTTCTTCTTATTATTTTTCCCCCCTGTGTGTTTCTGCAGGCGTTGTCAGCAGGAATTCAGAACCGCAGCCCGAAGCCCGGCCCGACCGCCCAGGACCTGGAACTGGGCTACTTCCTGGAGACGGGCCTGCAGAGGGCACACGTCATCCACTTCAAGAACGGGTAAGAAAGGGAAACGGGTGGAGGACAAATCAATACAGGAGACATCTGAGAGAATCACTAAACAGTTTTGAAAAGGTATGAGTTGCCCAAAACAAATACCAACTCTCTGTGAACACATCCCACCCACTTTGTAGGTGTCGTGTTAAAAGCAGCTGACAGGTTGATAATGGCAGAAAAGTGTGAACACGGTTAAATAACAAACGCAGTGCAGCAGAAAGTCGTCCCCACAGTGTTGTTGTTTACAGCACAGCAGCAGGTTGGAGGGAATCTGAAAAGTGTCTTCTCAGTGCTGGCTCATTGGCTTTGCTATTACTTCAGTATTAAGTGAAGGCACTTCAATTAAAGACAGTGGCTGCTTCTCAATGTCAAGGAAGGATCCTTCAGAGCCTCTATTTCAAGGATGCTACGTCATCGAATCCCGCCGAAGGACTGTTCCAATGTACTGGATCCTTGGAATTCTACCGAGGACTTCGTTGCAGAACATTTCAAGGCTGCTCATGTGTATCCTCGGTGGTCTTAAATTACCCACAATTCTTTGCGCACGGACCAATTTCCACGTTGTGGCATTAATAATGCAGTAATTGGAATTCTACAGTAATGATGGCCCTGCACAACTTCAAGAATAGAAGGCAGTTTCTGTTTACTTGACATTTGTTCATTGTTAATGTTTTTTTTTTTTAAATCTGCAATTTGCTTGTGTGTGTGTTTACATTATTAAAAATACAATTTAAATGTGATTACACATTTTCTGTTCATCGATAAGTGTTAGAACTAGGGATGTCCCGATCACCTTTTTTTGCTCCTGATCCGATTCCGATCATTTGATTTTGACAATTTGCCGATACCGATTTTTCCCGATCCGATCTTTATGCAATGCATTAAGAGGAAAAAAAGCATTCAAGTTATCCCTTAAGGTTATTTTTTTATTTAAATTGGATATTCTATCCAACATGGATATAGCTTCTTTTTTCACAGCAGCATTAGATCAGTTCAGTTGTGCAGCATTGGATCAAAACAAAATAAAGCTTATCAGTACTCGTTAGCTTACTGCTACAATTAGACACTGCGCCCTGCCCACTCTGTTGCCAGATTTGAGAGAAATAAGCAACCAGGTCTATGAAAACAAGCCCCAAAGAAGCAACACATACATGATGTTGTGTAATTTGAAACCAAAACTAAGGCCTCAGGATGACTTTAAGACTTGAACATGGTCATTTTTGTTTTGTAACATTGAATAAAAAAAATAAAATAAAGTATTTATATAAAAAAAAAAAAAATTTAAAAAAAAATCCCGATCCCCGATGTTTTTCTCCCGATTCCAATCTTTTGAAAATCACGTGATCGGCTCCGATCCCCGATCACGTGATCGGATTGGGACATCTAGTTAGAACGACTACAAACTATATATGCAAAATTGAAACAGAAGTAAAGTGTTGCTTGATTATTGTGCGGGAAGCAGGAAATAGAGGGAATAGAAAGGGGTGTCTACCAAGGGGGATTCAAACCATCAGGACAACTCGCAAACTAACTATGGAGTCATTATGGATGCTTCATTTACTTGATTTACATTAGAGAATAAAAGTCGTACGGAAGGCAAGCGGGAAGACTTAATTAACTAGAACATCCTCCTCCTCCGAGCAGACAGACGCCGACGATACTCCCGCTCTATCTCTTCCTCCATCTCAACAAATTAATGGATAAAAGACAACGACAGGTCTCCCTTGTAAATGAGATCGATGATCTCAAGGGACCAATCTGTCTAAATAAAGGTTTGAAATGAAATGAAACGACAAAAACGTGTCCATTTTCAATCTTCGCAAATCAGTTATGAGTCTTCAAACAAATCACGCTCAATAAGGCGGGGCCTGACGCACACCTGCACACCTGCTAGCCTGTTCTTCGTTCTCCGAATGCTAGGAAGGATTCTTGCCTAGCCTCTGAAGGACCTGACTCAGAAGGACATGTCCTACCAAGGAAGTGTCCTCAACTTTGAGAAACGGCTAGTGAAGCTGTTTCTTATTCATTCACCTGAAATTAAATTCAGTTAAAACAAACCCTAACCCTAACAAAGAAAACAAATCACATCATTTCTGACCATGACACATTAAAGATTTTGTTTTCATTGGAAGCTGCCGGCATGCAAAATGTGCACAGCATCAACATTTAAAAAATATAAACAATCTTAAATTTAAAAAAAGATATATACATCTGTATTTAGATCTCTTTGAATTGTTGGTGTGATAAACACTTTACTGTTTGTTGATTGTTATTTGTGTACCTGCCCAAGGACTGCAGATGGTATACAGCATCATTTCTGTCTTTGAGACTAATGTATCGTTATGCATAGTGCTTGTTCAGACAGATGGTACGTTATACCCTGATTCACACATTGATAGATGTCCCTTCACACATACAAGCACGACAGACTCTAATAAGTGTCCTTCTTCCTGTTTCTCCTCACTATGTTGCCATAGCAACCTGACACGAGGCGTGGGCCGTTTTCGGGAGATTCTCCGAGCTGTGGAGAACAGAACCACCCAGAGCCTGCGCATGGTGAGGGGGGGCTTTTCATTTAGTTTTTATTCAAGGAGAATCTTCTTTGACAAGTCTGTTAGAAAGTAAACTGTGAACATTTCAGCATTAAAATGTACAAAGACCTACGGTTGGCTCGCTTGGCTGTATATTTATATCCAAAAGTTCCTTACATATTTGAAACCTAGATCTAAGTCTTTCATTTCAATCAATTTATGTTGAGTTTTTTTCGGTTAATGTTTGTTGTTTGTCATGTTTGAGCATACGTCAGCTTACAATTGGCTGACATAAATGTATTTCTTAAACAGATCAAGCCACAGATTTGCAATACGATATTTTGATCTTGATCGTTTTTAATTCCATATTTACAACATATCAAAGGTAATACCAATGGGACTTGATTTTAGGTCATTTGAGAAGCCAAGCTAACGTTAGCGGCATCCAAACAGTGTTGTCTTTGTCGGTCCATTTGTTTTGGAGAGGAGGAAACCTAACCAGGAGAAGCTGACTGCATGAGAAACTCCCAGGATCCATCGCTGCTTCACTTACAGGCCACCAGACCCCATCTTTTGTTCTTGTTTTTATTTAGAGATCCATAGTGGCAAAATAATGACCTCTTCTTCTGTCTTTGAAGTAGACAGTATACAGTGATCCCCGAGTAAACAGACTGCTGCTGTGTTCCTACCAGAGTGCCTTTTTTTCCTAATGTGCATGTATGTGTTTCAGACTATAGCCAGACAGCTAGCAGAGATCCTGCTCAGAGGGATGTGTGAACAGAGTTACTGGTCTCCTCTGGAAGACCCGCCCACCGTGTCGCCATTGGACGACCCCACACGGCAGGGACACACCATCAGCAAGAACTACAGCCTGAGCCGACGCGCCCGGGTCTACTCGGGAGAGAAGTAAGGGATAATGTGTGGAAAACTGTGGGAAACAACCCTAATGAATCCAAACGAGTTGTCCATCTTTTTCTTTCCTTAATTGTCTTTTGTCTTTCCTCTCAGTCTGTTCTGCCCTCAGGAGAACACAGAGGAGGCTCTGCTGCTGCTGCTGATCAGCGAGTCCATGGTAAGTCACACCAGAGTACATTTACTCAAGTATTTTACTTAAGTTCCAATTTGAGGTACTTCTACTTTGATGGGTAGTTTTCTTTAATGCCACTTTAGACTTCTACTCAACTACAATTCAAAGGGAAATACTTTAGTCAACTAAATTTATCTTAAAGCCTCAGTTATTCGTTACTCTATGTATTCTGATTTCTTAAAATACAAATACGAAATGTATAAATAAATCAAATTAGCCAGCCCTATTCAAGAACACCTCGACAAAAAGACGATTTAATAAATTAGAAGATTAAAACAATAATATTTTGCACCTGTACACATTTAAGTCTTTTTTGTTTAATTAGAATAATTTTGAGTTTTTTTGTGCCCTTTTTTCAATTTTATTTAAATGTTTTCCGCATTGGGTAATTTTAAATTAAATACTTAAAAAATAAATATATTACTACTTTTTTATTTGTAATACAGTATTTTTACAGTGTGGTATCAGTACTTGTACTTAAGTTAAAGATCTGAATACTTTCTCCAACACTATTCAGACTGGAAATAGTTGGAAATAATATTCCTTTCACCTCGTTAAACCATGTTCCATTTCTAAATCTTTGTATTTGTGTGTGTGTGTTTCAGGCTAACCGGGACGCCGTCCTCAGCAGGATCCCTGAACACAACAATGATCGCATCATCAGCCTGCAGTCGGCCTCGGTGGTGTACGACCTGCTGACAATCGCTCTGGGCAGGAGGGGGCAGTACGAGATGCTGTCAGAGGTGAGCCGTCCCTCTGTGGTGATAGAGAACGTGCTAAAGCCCAATCCCATAATAATATACCCACATTAAAACACCCTAAATCTCCTTTTGGTCCATTCCTCAAACAAATAATGTTTTATTACAATCCAATTGAGAGGTTTCCTGTTTCTGCAGTGTCTGGAGAGAGCCATGAAGTTTGCCTTCGAGGAGTTCCACCTGTGGTACCAGCTCGCTCTGTCGCTAATGGCTGCTGGGAAATCAGCGCGGGCCGTTAAAGTCCTGAAGGAGTGCATCCGTCTGAAGCCCGACGACCCCACCATCCCACTGCTGGCTGTCAAGCTGTGTATCGGACCCCTACACTGGGTAAGGACCCTCCTGCACACTTGAACCCACATGTTCTACACATCTTTGGTGAAGTTTTCTCAAGCTACCATGCTGATATTATAGTTTTGAATATTTATTTTCAGCAGTTCTAATTGTTCTTACATTTTGAATTTTCTTTTACATTTTTAGATTAGTTTTTAGTTAGTTTACAGAGTGTTTCTGCTAGTCTTATTTTCTTCAGAAAGGTTTAGTATTAATATATATTCAGTTTTCTTTGGGCCAGGTAGAATATCTCGATATCTATACATTCAAATGAATGGTGTCAAAATGGCCATACATTTTATTCTTTAATCAATTCTCTTTTATTACCAGCCACAACTGTTTATTTTATCAGATACATTTATCTTAAAGCTTGAGTTACTTGTTACTTTAATAATTCTGATTTATTCAGAAAAATCTCAAATAAGATTTTATTTTTTGTGAAGAATTGTGTCACCATGTTGAATCATTGTGCTGCCTTAGTGTCCAATGTAAAGCAACTGCGGCATATTGAGCTCTCCTTCAATACAGACCTCGATCTTCATCTTCACTTCACGCGCTTCGAGATTTGTCTTGGCAGATGAGAAGCGCTATATAAATTTAATTTATTATTAATTTATTATAAAATGTGTAGTCTTTCATTACAAGACAATATTGTTTATGTTTACTCACAATGTTTGTTGTCATTGTATAATATACCACGTTTAGTTAATATGTTAGCTTACCCTAAACACCTTTATAATAATCAAATCTTTCTCCATTCCTTCTCTCCTTATATATCTATCTTCTCCCATAATGCAGCTGGATGACGGGGAGTGCTTTGCCAACATTGTGATTGACATGGGGGAGAAAGCAGCAGAGTTCAGAGCCAAAGGCTACCTGGCCATCGGGCTGGTGTACAGCCTGAAAGCCACTGACGGTACGTCTCTGTGGGTTTATGACACCTTACTTAAAGATAGTGTCATTGTGAATGATAACAACAAGTAAAGCAAGCAAGGCTGTCTTGCATTGAAATCTTTTGTTGAGGTAAACCTAGCTAGGATTTTCTGTTGTCATATTTTATGATGTCCGCCCCCTAAAATAATCATTTTATTCAAAATAGGGATTATTAGATTAGGTGATTTAGTCTTTTTTTTGCTACAACCCTTAAGGAAGTCTCATATCTCATGTAAAAAATAAAACACACGCGATAGAGCCTGCCTCCATTTTTGTTTCTTGTTCTCTATAAAATGCTTCCACATATACACATCAAGACATCCAATGCTACAATATAAATGGTCATAAGACTGTCGCACTTGTATTACTGTATACACCTTCCTGCCTGCATCCTGCCTCCTCTTCCTCTCCCTGACTCTGTGCCTCTGCCCCCCCTCAGCCTCGTTGCGGAGCACGCAGGAGGAGTACCAGAGGAAAGCTTTGGGAGCCTTCCAGAGGTTGGGCCTGAGCCACGCTGCGCTCTCTTTTCTCTTTCACTCCCACACCTCCCTCAGAAGGACGCTGTTGCAGCACTAACTGCTGCTCAGCCGAAAAGAACGCAACCTGTTATTTGTTATTTAAACCCTATGTCTGTCATCTGTGTACACACTATATATGTGTATACTGTCCTTCCATAAACATGTCCTCAAGTGGAAGGAAACACACGCATAGCTCAAACACAGAGGCTATTTTAACACATGTGATACATTCTACTGAAGAGTGATAATAATATCTAATAATAAGGTAAAAAATTATTTAATATATATACTCGAGTGGTGAAATGTATCAAAGTACATTTATGCAAGTTTTGCTCTAAAGTAGAATTTGATCCAGTTTTATGGTGGCCAACTGGTGAAAACGCCCTACAAAAACCCAAAACATCTCAGATAGGAGAAATGCTCTGCAGCTCAGAAGCGATGTAAATATAAAACCAAAAAGGTGCCGACACATCTTTACCAGTTTGACAACACATGCACTGGCACATTTGCGTTTTTAAAATTGCAATTGGTCCAACATGACAAAGCACTATATCAAAATGACATGATATTATTATTATTATATGCATTTGTTGCTGATACAAAAACAAATATTAGTATTTTATAATATTGTGAAAAGAGCAATTCTGCTTACTGAGTACATTTACTTTTGATATTTGAAGTACATTTTGCTGATAAAGCTTGTATTATTCTGCTCATTACTTTTACTTGTAATGTGGTATTTTAAGACCATATTGTTTCTACTTTTACTTAAGTATAGGATCTGAGTACTAAGCAGAATGTGCTTTTTTTTATCACATTTGTATTATGCTGCAATACAACATCTATGGTTCTATAGTGGGTAATTCTGCTGATTTGATGGCGTGAGAGTTTCTAACTGAGTCTTACATTTGAAGATATCCCTCGGTTTGGTTTTCTAAACCAATCTATTGTTATGCAATGTTTGCTACTTTTTATAATGTTCTGCTACTGCAGCAACCCAATTTCCCCCCCGCAGATATTTTTAACGTTTCATATCTTTAACTTATTAATTCAGCACGTATGAACACACAACACCTCTCTCTTTCTCTAGAGCTCAGAGTCTGTCTCCCACTGACCATCTCGCAGCCTTCTACCTGGCGCTGCAGCTCGCCGTCTCCAGACAGGTAACGCCCTCTCATGTGGTGTCAACAGAAGTCAGAAAATGACATTCCTGTCAATTCACAAAGTGTTTTTCTACCCCAACTGTAGTTCCAACCTGTAGTCTGTATATATATATGTGTGTGTGTGTGTGTGTGTGTGTGTGTAGATCCCAGAGGCTCTAGGCTACGTCCGACAGGCGCTGCAGCTCCAGGGCGATGACGTCCACTCCCTCCACCTGCTCGCCCTGCTGCTCTCCGCTCAGAAACACTACCACGACGCGCTCAATATCATAGAGATGGCTCTGTCCGAGTACCCCGAGAACTTCAAGTGAGACGCACACACTTACCGCAACACATTAAAGTGTCTTTTTTCTGTGGCTGCTCTCTGATTGTGTGTGTATTGTAGTCTGCTGTACACCAAGGTGAAGCTGGAGTCCATGTGTAGAGGACCGGAGGAAGCTCTGCTCACCTGTAAACACATGCTGCAGATCTGGAAGAGCTTTTACAACCTCACTAACCCCAGGTAAACACACACACACACACACACACACACACACACACACACACACACACACACACACACACACACACACACACACACACACACACACACCCTCAATGCAAATTCCAGTCCTGACATTTGTTTTGCTTTCATTCATTCAGTAGCTATTAACCATATTGGGTTTGCTCCAAAAAAATGTAAAGGATGTCTTTGAGGGTGAAGACTGAATTTATAATTTATAAAGCTCTGCAGATTCTTTGTGAATGTAGACAAGGAGGCAAATGGTTGCAAAATGATATTTTCACAATGTTGTAAAAGATTATTTATTATTTCAAATATGTCGTTGAAATCTCACAACAGCAGCATATTATTAGCAAACATAATTTGGCCTATGCTTAAAAAAAACATTTAATTTACCTTTAATTTCAGAATGTGTCTCTGTTCTGTATGTGGCACTTACATTGGTTGGGATTAAGGATAGCTAAATATTAATATAATAATAATAATAATAGCATCAGCTAAATAAAAAATAGCATCAGCTAAATAAAATGTAACGTAATATACCATAGCATTTATGATAGTATGACTGTTACCCTCAAATCCTTGTAAATAAATAAATATTTGTACTGCTTATTATTGTATGCACCGTTAAAAAATATTTATATTTCTAAGATGCCCTACCTACGGCTTGGGGATATCGAGGAAATCAAATATCCCAATATTTCTTATCTAATACCTCCTAAATCGATTTTACAATGATACTTTAGGGTTGACTATCTGTGATTTCACAAAATATTTAAACAAGGATTTTTGACAAAAAAATATTAGGTACAGTATGTGGGTAAGAGCAACTAATGGCA
Organism: Notothenia coriiceps; assembly: GCF_000735185.1. Taxonomy (NCBI): domain Eukaryota; kingdom Metazoa; phylum Chordata; class Actinopteri; order Perciformes; family Nototheniidae; genus Notothenia; species Notothenia coriiceps. Next base: position 10,777 of record NW_011353315.1, read on the forward strand.
ACAACCAGAACAGTAACGCGAGTTAAGAAACACAGCTCTGATGACATCACTTTATTGTAATGCAGATTTTACAAACAAGGAAAAGACACTTGAAGATACCATAATGTTGGACATTATCTAATCTATAGCCGAGCTATAGCCCTACCTATAGTTGAACTTGCAAAGAACTCAATTGCTTATCAACCCAGGTGTGTGTACACGTGTGTGTAACCTCATGTTCCTGATGCAGTGATTCGGGCCGTGGCAGCAGTCTTCTGGACAGAGCCATAGCAGACAGACGGCAGCTCAACGCCATGACCCTGCCTGACTTCAGCGACCTAGACACAGGTAGACGCACACACATACACACACTTAATAAACACACACATACACACACTCACAGGTGACCTCAAGACTTCCCCAATGAAAAAATTCCAGTTGTGAACAGTTCATTCATCTTTTTTGTAGTTTTATTTGATGATATAATCATAAAAATTGAATTAAAGAGGTCCTTCATGTTATTATATGTATCACCTTTTTCTCATGTTTACTTAGTATATCAAAGGAAAACATTTCCTGCTCTTGGTTTAATTGATTGCCTCTTCAGTAACGTTATTTTTATTCTTATTTTTTAGCTTATCTTTGATAATTCCGACTACGACACCAGTTTTCTCAAGAATTATTATTAATTGAACTCTGTTTTTATTTCCTTTCTTTTTTGTAGTCTCAGGTTCTTCTTCATCCCACTGTAGTTGTGAACCCGTCTCCCCCACTTCCCCTTCCACCATTTCCACACTCTCCTCCCCTCTGTCCTCCCCCACTTCCCCTTCCACCATTTCCACACTCTCCTCCCCTCTGTCCTCCCCCACTTCCCCTGTCTTCATCCTCCAGCCTCCTCCTTTCCCACACAGAAACGTATCCTTCCTCCCTCCTGCTGGCCCTTTACCTCCTCATCCTCCTCCTCCTCATCTTCCTCCTCCCCATCTTCCTCCTCCTCCTCTTCCTCCTGCGCCCACCAAGGACAGGACTCACTCCTTTTGCAACCACATCAACCTCCGTCAGCTCTCCAATTGTAATCCCCCTCTGCGTCCACTCTGCCTGTAGCATGGTGTGGAGAGTGACCTAAAAGAAAACCTTTGGGGTGATCGGCTTTTTAATGAACTTGTGTGTTCCACGCTGGTTCTCCACAGTATGTTGATATACGTAGAGGATCTGCGGCTCACGACATTGTCAAAGTTGAGCAACTGTCGAATGATCTTACTGATGTTGCTGATGTATGGAAGCCCTGAGAGGCAAAACAAATATTATGATGATCGTTTTCTGACTAATCTTAAATCAGTTAATTGTATCCCTAATCTTCTCGCTCAGTGCTCCTCCGTATTTATGATGTTTTTATTAAAAAAATATTATTTTACATTATTAAATTCCTCACTACACTGAAGAGGAAAGTACCATCTTTGTATAAGTGTATCTTATCATATAATAGCTTACATTCTTTGTTGCTATTCAACAGTGAGAATATATATATGTTTTTTCATATATAAGTTTATTATGAAATGATAGCTACCTCGCAGAGTATTTCCGGATATTAGAAAACAAATTGCAATAACCCACACCGTAATCTGCCCGACAGCCATGAGGACAAGTCTATAACTAAACTGACTAACCGTTAATACTGGATGTGCTTCAGCTTCACAGGTAGTTTTCAGTCGTGCTGTGAATCTCTGCATGTTAACATGGAAAACAAAAGCTTGAGCTTTGATGCTGCTGTAGTTTTGTGTTTTTTCGGCTTACTCTACTTACTGCTTAGGTCTCAGGTGAACTTACAAACTTTAGTTTATCGCCACACCATTACGTTCCACATAGGAAACAAAGATTGTCGCTTTAAATGAACACAAGGATACTGAAATCCGTTGAGTTCTCTTTTCATTGTGGATATACAAAATAGTTTTACATACCGCTTTACTGTCTCTTCACATCTATCTACTTCTCCCCTGGATATGTGTCTCTTGTTTGTGTTCATTTTCTGCATCCTCCTCCTTTCTCTTTCTATTTCTGTGAGGATATTACATTTGAGCCAACATCAATTTGTCTTGTTTCCAACCTTATGTTGTTATGTTATCTCTTATACTGATGATGTTTGGACTGAAAATATTGGTTGTAATAAAATAGGGAGGTGTGTGGCGCAGTGGATTAGTGCGTTGGTGTTCGGATCAGGGGAGCACAGGTTCAAACCCCACTGCAGTCAGCATGTCGTTGTGTCCCTGAGACACTTTACCCCAAATTGCTCCTGTGGGGATTGTCCACAGTATTGAGTATGTTAGTCGCTTTGGATAAAAGCGTCTAAAAAGTGACATGTAATGTAATTGGCTCCAGAGCTTGATTTTTTTTCAGTCAGCAAGACGATAATTACATTATTTAAAATCACAATAATTGAAATGACTGAAAATTGGACCAAATTATTTTGTTATTGTATTAGTATACTACTTTGAAAGTGCATTGTTAGTCATATAAAAAGTATAGTTACTCTGCACTACCTCATTTTGAGATATCATAAACCTAAGAAAATTTGAGTCAAAGAATCCTCTTTTGACACTACATCACTATGTAACACTGGCGCTTCTATTGGCTAGCGCTCCAACACATTGTACGTGATACAATGTCATTGCGGGTGATCTCTAAGCGGTTGACCAATCACAACAGAGCCGACCAGCTAACCAATCAGAGCAGACTGGACTCTGGTCCAGAGTCCAGTCTGCTCTGATTGGTTAGCTGGTCGGCTCTGTTGTGATTGGTCAACCGCTTAGAGATCACCCGCAATGACATTGTATCACGTACAATGNCTACAACTACTGTCACAAACTGGATGAATGTGAAGTATTTTGTTAAAGGAGGATGAAAGCGTAATTAAGGAGTTTAAAACACATGCTCAAAGTAAGCCGGATTTTGCCGATGTGTTTATGTGGATTCAAAAATCGTAAATAATCTACAAAATGGAGGAGACCGATCTGATCGGAGAAACTGTTGACAAATAATCCAACTGAAACCGGCATGGACAATGACTATGTTTTAAAAATGCGCTTATCCAGACAAGCCTGGTTTGGACACTTTATGGGCAGAAGAAACATTTCTTTTAAAGAAAGAATTATACATTTCTGTCTTTTTATGCCTTTAATAACTTGAATTTTTATTAAAATTAATTAATCAATTATTTTTTATATTTGATTGTAATGTACAGTAGAGACAAGGCTTTTAGTGACAATCATGTATTGCATTACAATTATATGTAAAAAAAAAAAAAAAGTCTAAATATGATATTTGACTTATTTTATTTTTGTTGTTCATTCATATCTTATTTTACCTAGTTAACATTTATTTATTCATGCATATTTTTGTATCTCTCCAACTTTAAACGATATTTTTGGTCCAGTATACATTGGAATGATTTCAAACCTGTTTTATTTATCCTAATAATTATAAAGGAGTGCCTTGGAAATATGTGTTTACATAATTTGTGGTCAAAACGTTTGAGACCCACTGAGATAACTTAGACTAAAATTAACTATCTAAATACTCAGAGAGTCCTTTACCTCACTGAGCCTCTCAGTCTGACAGGAGAGTTCTCCTCCACCCTGGTTGTAGAAACATCTACTTCTTATATCCGTTAGCGCAGCTAGCACCAGATTCTAATAACAACAGCGCCGGTACCGGTGCGCCCTCTCTCTCTCTCCCTCTCTCTCTCTCGCTCTCACGCTCGCACTTTCGCTGTGAGCGCCTGATAAGCCAACATCCCCCACTTTCATCACTTACAGCGCCCATCGCACAGGGCAAATGAAAAGTGTAACCGGGGTGAAAAGGGTGTTACATTTACTCAATTATGAATGTTGTTACATCAAGGCCAAAAATTAGGATGAGCGCCAACGGTCAAAAATGTTTTTTCCCCTCCCAGAGCTACCAGCGCAGCGCCCCCCAGATCTGGCGCACTAGGCGACCGCCCTATGCCAAAAATAGGCCCTGCCTAGTACATAAAGTGGCAATGTCTCAAGATTTAGCAAAAATACACCTTTATTGAACATACAGTAACACAAATACTACAACTCCACATAACAAACAATCAAAAATGAAAAAGGGTCGCCACTTATTATTATTTTAATTAAAAAAAAAAAAAAGGAAAAAAACAAACAAATTATTATAATTTTTTTGGGTACCTGGCTGGCGCCCCTTAGCAGCGGCGTGCATATTTCAGCAGCGGCGCTGCACCGCCGCTATTTGTATATAGGGGATACACTGGTGTGTGTGTGTGTGTGTGTGTGTGTGTGTGTGTGTATGTGTGTGTGTTTGTGTGAGTTACCAGTCTCTGCATGGTCTTGACGTGTGTTGGGTTGATGGACAGCGACTCTTCGTACCAGCGCTTGGCCTCCTCGATGTTCCCCCGGAGCTCTGCGATCTGCCCCCTCATGTACAGTACATTATGGGACGTGGGGAAGAGGTTGGAGGCTTCCTGTGTGCAGGCCGAGGCTTCAGCCGGCTTCGACATGCCGGTGTACACCTCCGCTGTAAGAGAGGGGGGAGGGGGGGGTCCAAACATCAGAGAATATTTCCCGTTTCTAAAGTGTGAGATTTGCAGCCTTCTTAACATCAGTGTATTTGAGTAAAATCCACAAATAGCACGATACTGTTCCACACATCAAGAGGAGGAGAAACAGGGGGAGGAGAGACAGGAGGAGGAGAGAAGGAAAGATGAGAGGAGAGGGGTATTATTGGAGGATTGATCAAGAGAGGAAAGGAGAGAAAATGAAAGAGGAGAAGGGAGGGAATAAAAGAAGAGGAAACAGGAGATGAGCTGGAAAAGGAAGCAGGGGAGGATAGAGGAAAAGTAAAACAAAAGAATGAAAGAGGAGAGGGGGTGTAAGGGGAGAAGGAAAGAGGAGATGAGCCATTAGGAGAGGTGAGAGGACAGGTCGATAATCGGAGGGGGAAGGAGAGATTAGGAGAGGAAGGAGCTTAAAAAAAGACGAAAAGGGAAGGAAATAAGAGAAGAGGAAATGAGGTATGAGAGACGGGAGGAGATGCGGATCAAAAGAAGAGGAAAGGTTAATGAGAACTAAAAAAGGAAGCAGGGGGAGGATAGGGGAGACAAATGTAAAGAGTAGGCAGGACAGTAATAGGATGGAAGGAAAGTAGATAAGAAGAAACGGATAGTAAAAAAGATGGGAGAAGAGGAAAAGGGAGGTGATGAAAGCAACACAAAAGAAAGCAGGTGGAGGATAAAGGCAAATAGGAAGCAGGAAAACATCAAGAGATGAGAGGAGGAAGTGGGGAGAAAAGGAGAGGGATTGAAAAACGAGGGGTGGGTAGTCAGCAGGAAGGAGAGGAATAAAGAAGAGAAGAAGAGAGGAGGAGGAACTATTTCAAACATGAGTGCAAGGGCGCTGTATACTTACTGAACAAATAGATAGCAGTCGATATAATCACCATCTCGTCAAAGCAAGACTGCAATTCCCATAAATGCTGATATTGTGCGGCAAAACGTGAAAGTGCTCCATCTCAAGTTACATTTTGAAACCTCTCAAACTGAAATTATGCATTTAAAAATAAAAGCCACAAACAGACAGCTTAGTGTAATAATCGTGATGACACATTCGCAAAAGAACGAAGCTACATTTTTAATAATGTTTCAGCATCAAGGTGGTCTAATGCACCGTGCGCAGAACCACAGACCAACCAGAGGAGGGGACGGAGGGAGGAGATGACTTCTAACCGTCTGTTCGTCTGGCCTGTGATTGGATGATTGTATTAGCGGTGTCGCCAGGCTGGAAATGACCACCTCTGACAGGAAGCGGCGGGAGAGATAAACAGTGTGTGTGTGTGTGTGTGTGTGTGTGTGTGTGTGTGTGTGTTTGTTTATTATACTCTTCAGACTGCCTATGTATGCGTCTGCTGGGGAGGCAGACATGAGAATGGGGTGTACTCTAAAAGTGATTTAATCTGCCTACGCCCTACGAGCTGATGTCAGTACTAAAAGACAATCATACGGAGAACTAGCAGACAGACTGTTTGTGTTGTTGTGTAAAACCAAGGGCGTAGTTTGGCATTTGGACGGTCCCTTTCAGTATTTTAGAGGACAGAATTGTCCCTACCATTATTGGAGCAAAATAATTTCTGTATTATCTTTGGTGCTTAAGTCATAATAGATCATTCGCATGTGCTCTTCCGGAGGTTTCGTCTTTATTACTGCCTAAATGACAAAATGTTGTTATCGCAGATAACATCAAAATTATGGTGGCCAACTTGTGCGCTACAACAGCCCAATACACTTTCATTAGGTGAAACGCACCACAGCTTAAAAAACTATGCAAATTTAAAAACAAAACATTTGCCAAAACACATGCAAATTAAGAAACATCTTCACCTACTTGACAACACATGCGCAGCATTTAGGAAACACTAACCAAATGCACTGCATGAACGAAACACTGCAAATACAAAACGCTACAAGAAGCTTAAACACGTGTTGTCAAGTTGGGGAAGGTGTATTTTTATATTTGCATCGTTTTTTAAGCTGGGGCTGCGTTTCTCCTGATGGAAATGTTTTGGACCGACACAAACATGTACACACTTGCCAAGCACTTGAACATCTGTTGCACTTCCATGCGTGTAGCGGCCTGTTGGTTTGCCTACATACCTGCGTGCAGCCAGATCTGAGCCAGGGTCATCCAGGGGTGCATGGGTCCGTGTTTGGGGGCACTGCTCTGCATGGAGGAGGCCACCTCGGACAGAGCCTGCTCTACGCGACTGGCTGCTATAGACGTAGCATGAACTGAGCCTGGAGGGAGGAAATCCAAACATTATACACCATCATCTCCTGCAGGTACTGACTAACTACTGCAGCACACAGCAGCTTTTAATTCTACCAAACAATATCAGATTTCCCAGAAACAGGAAGTGAAATCTGGAGTGTTTGGGTAAAGCTCACAACTCTAGGCTTGCAGCTTCCTGTTCGAGCTCTAAAGCCTTCAATCAGTCCACACCATTCCACACGCTGCAACACACAGTGTTATGGCCCCTGGATTAACCAGGTTTAAATTGATTAATTTCTGTACAGCCATGCATAAACACCGCATCAACCTGCACTCAGCTGATTAGTAAGTGCATCTCACATTTTGTCTCTGCAATTGGATTACATTATAACAGGGAGGCAAAATGGCCACCACACGGGACTGCAGGAGCACACTGCAGATCTGCGAAAGCAAAACATAATACGTCTTCTGGTGTAATATTTGATCATATCCTGCTTTTACACAAAACAAATGTAGTTAAAATGACCATTTATGGGTTTTCTAATTCGTACGTTAACCAAAATAATGTCAAAATGTCTTAAAAAGGTATATTTTTATCCATGACTCTGATCTATTTGACTGAAAATGTATGAATAAATCCACTTTGATCTGAACTTTTATGAAACATTTCTTCATTTGCATGTGTTTTGGCACTATTGTGTGCTTTTTTATTTGCAGAGTTGTTGAAACTTCAGGGCATTTCTCCTAATGAAAATGTTTTGGGCAGTTGTTGCTTTTTTGCACTTGTTGGCCACCGTAGAATAGGATAAAAACGTCTTTTTTTAATACATTGCATTGATAAATATTAACTGAACATTGATGACTAAATCCACTACGATCCGTTCTCTGTGTGCAAATTAGATTTTGTTACATTTTGAGAACTATACAACCTTTATAATTTGAACATTTTAAATCGTTTTGTTCCTTTCAATAAATGCTGTAAAATACAGACACTGATTATGCTTTACATTTGTAAAAATGCTACTGCTAGTCTAATGTGGTAGATGACCTTTTTGGTTTTTAAGTCACGTCATTTGCAGCCTGCAGTGATTATATAACTATATAAATATGCACCTTTTATACCTTGAACATGGACTAAAATAAAAATGGCGAATGGTCGAAGCTCGCCAAAATAAAAGCTTTACTTTAATAAAACATCTCCCATCCTCTTCTCCTATTATTCTGTTCTCTATGGTCCAAAATACTCTTTCAACTACAATGACATGAGCTGTGTGTTGGGGTGCTAAGGGACAGGAAGTAACCATGTGTAAAAGACAAGTGAGACGAGGATAAAATGTGAAGATTTGAAAATGAAAGCTGTGTGTGTGTTTGTTTGTTAGAGAGAGAGCAAAGAACGGAAGTGTGTTATTTTTGTGCTTTAAAAGTGTCTTTAAAAAATGGATGTCCATCTCTCTCACACATACACACAACAGCATTTAAAGGTCACCTATTATGCAAAATGCACGTTTTGATATCTTTTATACGTACATATGTGTCCCTGGTGTGTAAGGAGACTCACAAAGTGTCAGAAAATACAACCCTCTCTCTTTTCCTCCTTACCCACATCTTTAAATATGTGGGTGAGAACTTGACATCATTACTGAAATGTGGGCTGGCTTTACATTGAACTCCTGGCAACGTCCGGCCCACGGCCCAACCTATCGTTCCCATATACAGTCGGCTAGCTGAATCCCCTCCTGCAGCTGTGTGTCTGTGTATTAAGCAGGATGTATGCAGGAGGCACTTAGAGTAAAGTTGTTATATATATATATATAATACATATAATGTCACTGTTCTAGCGATAAACATGTCAAGCTTTGTGCTGTATCAGAAAATATGCACAATGTGTTTTAGAAGTAATATAGTTTGTGTTTAGCAAGCATCGCTAACACTCAGAGCAAACTCTGTACTGGAGAGAATATGCGTAAAGAAGCCGGATATAAAAAGTACTGTCGTTATGGTCAACCGGTGAGAGAGAAAACGTTTGAGCTCCATACTGTTTCAGAAATAATGCTTGATGTGGTTTGGAACATAATACGGCGTTTAATAACGGCAGCGTTTAGCTGAGTCTTTGCTGGTAGAGAGTCTACTCTTCTTCACAGAGCTCACTGCTTGCATGTGGAGCTCCAAAGGGGCGTGGCCACCAGCAGCTCGGTTACATTTAAAGGGCCAGACCCAGAATCAGCACTTTAGTAACAAGGCTGAAATAGAGGGGTATGAGGCATGGCCACAATGGGTGATCTGTTTGGTACTATGAGCAAACACTTCAGAGACATTTTTCTAAAGATATGGCCCTATAATATATTGATCAAATATAGCATAATAGTTGAGCTTTAAAGTTGGGCAGAATTGATATTGAGAGCATCTACTACATTATTATGAGAAGACCCTGCCTTGCCCATTGGATACAGTTTTTTTGTTTTGTTTGTGACCTCTATAGGCAAGGGGACTATAAAAGACTTTTTGTCCCATGGCAAGCCTTTAATTGGCTTGATTTGTTAGTTGGGTCTGTTGTGATTGGTCAACTGCTTAGAGATGTCCCGCCTATCACGTACAATGTGTTGGAGCACTAGCCAAAAGAAGCCCGAGTGTTGCATAGTGATGTCAGTATCTTACTGAAGTAAACAAAGGAGTCCAATGGAGGCGTTTCAGGCAGGTGGGGTGGGGGTATATGGAAGGTAGGTTGAATAATACAGAAGAAACCCAATTGTAAGTGTTTTATCAATCTCTCCATTTATCGATATCCAACATGTTGTTTCCCTCCCATCCACCCCTTTTACTTTTCTACACTGTTGTTATGCACCATAAGGCTTTTAGTGATACGCTTATAGACAGACGGTAGGACATATGGCCTTTACAGTGAAAGAACAAAGTGCTATAGCATCAGCGGTTAGCTGGAGTTGTATAAAGAGGAACAGAAGTAGTGATGCTGTATATTTTCTTATGAATTGCTTTCACTCTGACCATTTTGTGCCCGTTATATTTAAGTCAATCTATGAACTGGATGTTATGTAATACTGACAAAACCATGAGACTTTCTTTTGAATATATAGAAGTTTTCACTTGGTGCCATTAGAGATCTGCTAGCAGACTACGTAGGAAGCCTCCTGCTGTTTCTTGTGCCTAACATGTGGGCATTTCACACAGCAACACATGCACAAAAGCTGCTCACTGAATCAAAGGAATACACTGACTGACAGGAACAAATGTACAGATGTAAAAATAAAAATAAAAATGTCTCTTTAAGAAGATGATCAATTGGCTATCATTTGATTTAAAAACCTTTCCATTAGAGTTTGTAAGATATGCACTAATTATATGACTTTGTTAAAATGACAGAATTCAGATCATTCATATCAGATCATAGTTTTTCACTATAATCACTGTTCACTTGTTTTCACATATGTCTCCAACAAATGTTTGTTTCTAATCAAAAAGTAAGGTAAAGTGATTCCAGTATGTTTAGCGGAATTTTATTTTGACTAGTGAGAATGGGTTAAAATACCCTTTGCTACTAGAATACAAATTTATTGTGTTTTTCACAATTTGATGAATGTCAGGATAAGATCGTGTATGTCTACCACTATGACCAGGATGTTGTGACATCAAATGTTCATATTGCCTATGCCTCTGTCGGCATTTGCTCTTTTTCTGCTAGCTGACATTTAAAGTTTTTTTTTCACGTTATATTCCTTTAAGTCGTTGTATTCCTTTAAAATCAAATACCATCAACTTGATATCAATTCAGTACAATTCTCCTGAAAACTGGCTGCGGACATCACGTTAAAGCAGAGGATATATGTACATTTTGCCTTCCTAAAGACAATGTACATATATTGGAACCTCGTCGGGAAAGAGAAGGTCAACTGGGACCGGAGGATGGACGGAACAATGGATGGAAAAAAGAAGGTCAGATGGAGGTTACATGGCTACTTACAAACAGAAAACATGGAGGAAAAACCAAGAGTTTTAGCGTCCTGAAAGCCGCCTTGAAACAATGGAGGGATGGGAAAAGAACAGAAATACGATTGTTAATGATTGAAAAAAAGGAAGAGACAGAGAGGAAATATCCAAGTAATTACGATATCAAGAGATTGCCATAAAGACGATAGTAGCGCAGGTCGAAGAGGTTTTTATTTTTACTTTTAGATCAAATGCTGCCTCCACTTGATCTGTAATATGCTTTAATCTTTTCAAATAACTGCTTGATTATGAGCACATGATATACACCCATAAATGTTGAATAGGATATATTATGCTCATTTTCAGGTTAATATTTGTATTTAGTACCTCTACTGTGACATGTCTCCATGCTTTTAATGTTCAAAAAGCTCTTTACTTCTCTCATACTGCCTGTGCTGCAGCACCTCTTTTCACCCTCTGTCTGAGGTG